>NC_086449.1:525912108-526134608 GCF_028390025.1 Pseudophryne corroboree | reverse complement strand
ATAAAAAAATATAAATATATATATATATATATATATATATATACACTGTAGAGATCAGCAGCACTCCATTCCGTTACAGACATATAGATAAAGCTGGTGCCTTCCCAGTAACAATCATGGAATGGATGTCCATAAATAAAGAAAGTAGTCAGCGGCACTCACGGCTCCCGGACAGGGAATGAAAGAGGACACAATCGTTGTGTTGTCAGCGTTTCAATGTTATTCAAGTGAACATTTTCCTCAGGACATCCTGAGGAAAATGTTCACTTGAATAACATTGAAACGCTGACAACACAACGATTGTGTCCTTTTTCATTCCCTGTCCGGGAGCCGTGAGTGCTGCTGACTACTTTATTTATATATATATATATATATATATATATATATATAAAACAAAGAATTTGATGGCAGATAAGAACCACTTGGCCCATCTAGTCTGCCCCTTTTTTATCCTTTAGGTAATCTCAACCCTTTTTGAACCTTAATTTTTTGTAAGGATATTCATATGCCTGTCCCAAGCATGTTTAAATTGCTCTACAGTCTTAGCCTCTACCACCTCTGATGGGAGGCTATTCCACTTGTCCACTACCCTTACAGTGAAGTAAGTTTTTCTTAAATTTCCCCTGAACCTCCACCCCTCCAGTCTCAGGGTATGTCCTCGAGTTCTAATACTCCTCTTTCTTTGAAGAATGTTTCCCTCCTGAATATATATATATCGTAATGGCGGCACTCCGAGACGTGTACATCAATGCAAAGACTACTTTTATTTCGAAAGTAATTTTGTCATTGACCTACACGTCTCGGAGTGCCGCCATTACGTCCACTATATTGGAGGTCACGGAGGGCATCCGGGCAAGTATACAAATAGCCTATAAATCTGGAGTGCTGGGCACTTGTATTATATATGTAGAGATAGATAGATAGATAGATAGATAGATAGATAGATAGATAGATAGATAGATAGATAGATAGATAGATAGATAGATAGATCTATATATCAGCCCCGGAACGTTGGGATTACGTTGTGAAATACATGTTTTGAAATCAGCCTCCGAGTGCCGCTGCTTGTTTTGTGCCAGAGGATATATTGGTTTCGGTATTTGTTTTGCTTTGCTAGGCTAGAGTTATGATTATGACTCTGTTTCCCTTACAGTGCCTTCACCCAATGCCTGCAGTGTACTTTGATTTTTTTGGAGTGTACTTACAAACAGTCCTTGATCACCACTAAAACCAACAGTGTTCTTCACCCTTCGGAGTGGACTTCAGAACAGCCCTACATTTTCACCCAAGCTTATGGTGTTATACGATCCTTTGGACTAGACTTGGGAATACTTCATTAGGTAAGTAACGGATTTTCAGTTTTCACTAAAGTCCTCTCTCTCTCTTACCAGTATGTAACCTCTTGGATTTATTCTTGAGTTTTCTTCTCTTTACATACTGACTTTGTACAAATTGAACGTCGCAAAAATAAATCGCTATTGTATTAACAAAATATTTTTTTTTCCCTAACAGGTCTACATCTTCTGCAGCTGTCCTCTGACAGAGATTTTCACATTGATTATTGAAAAGTAGACTTTTAAAACATTGAAGACATCTATACCAGGTAATTAAATCTGTACCAGGTTACACTAAGATTTCACATTAAAAATCCATATTAGATGTGTCATAAAAAATCTACCTCTTAAAAATACATACAGTTGGGGTTGATGTAAAAATGGATGCATTTTGTGCCAAAAAGCTGGTGGGGGGGGGAGAGATAAGTTCTCAAAGATGCATTCTGCGCAGTTTGTGAAGCTGGTGGGACCTCAAGATTGACACGAGGGTAGATCAGCAGTATATGCACCTGGGTTACACCAAAGTCAAACTTTATAGAACATACACTAGTGTGTGTGTGTGTGTGTGTGTGTGTGTGTGTGTGTGTGTGTGTGTGTGTGTGTGTGTGTGTGTGTGTGTGTGTGTGTGTATTCTGTTACCTGTTTTGTATATTCTTAATTTAGTAACAGGTTACACATATGTCACCTCCTGTGGAAGATTAAATTCCTCACGGTGGTGGGATGGTACTCACTATCTGGTGGTCCTTGACATACATGTCTGATGTGTAAATAGTATACTACAGTACATTAATGTTATATGAGGAGGAGATAATATGGTCAAAATATTAACCATGCAAAATATTTACAATTGTAAATGTTAATCCGGTATTTTAATTTTTTTAATTAGATCCAATTTTTTTTTTTATTCGAATCTCTATAATATGTTAATAACAATTTTTGTTATTACCAGGCTGGCATCATGTCTAATAAAAAGCGAACAAATAGTTCAAAGCCAGGAATAATGTTCTACTTTCACCACCAACCAAAGAAAGGAAAAACTGACATTCCACTTCAAACACAGTAAGTCAGATCTTCAAACGTGTTGTGTGTGTGTGCGTGTATATATATATATATATATATATATATATATATATATATATATAAATAATCAAAGAAGATCCAAAGAAGTGAAGGCACTCAGACCACAAAATGCAGAAAGCATAAGTGTATTGGGCAAACGTTTTCAAGGCTGATGCCCCGTCATCAGGACCACACAAAGACAGGAGTTACTCCTTTCTTTGTGTGGTCTTGATGACTGGGCATCAGCCTTGAAAACGTTTGCCCAATATACTTGTGCTTTCTGCATTTTGTAGTCTCAGTGCCTCCACTTCTTTGGATCTTCTTTGATATATCATTTTTTGCACCGGAGCAAGGTGATTTATATGTCGGTACCAGCATATTTTTTAAATCTTTTTTGCTAATTTATTTTGAAAGTGCAATGAATGTATATACTCACTATTGTGTATTAATGTAAAATGGGGAGGGGACTCTTAAAGACCAGTAGACTAGCCTTCCAAAATGTTAGCCCTAAACATCTAGTTTTTTACTTGGCTGCACTGTTCTTGTTAAGATGCCTATGCATTAATAATTGCGGCACTGTCGTAATTATTAACATTCTTATCCATTGTGAATTTTTCAGTTTTTATAAAAAATATTCCTGCTATGTACTAAGTAAACCCCCCGAAAGTTAAGTAGTAGTGATAACCGATGTCCCTTTGAGTTCCTTTGCATTTTTAAAAGATTTTTACATTTGTGTAAAAGTCATGGGGAATCTGACACTGCGCATGCGCACAGTGACAGTTTCCAGTATTGGAGCTGGCACCAGATGGAGGCTGCAGGAGAGGTATAGAAAGATCTCTCTCTTGCTACCATGCCTCCATTGGCTTTAAGAAGTTTAGATCATCTGAAAATGGTATAAACTAACATGACCAAATTCTATAAACAATGCTTTTCAGAGTTTGGTACATACAGCAGGGATCAGATTGTAGTTCCCATTGATAATAAGGACTGCGATCTGCAGTGCTAATAAACATTCAATTTCTGCATTTGATTTCTGTGAAATCAATATCTCATAACAACAATCCATAAAATTATAAATTTTCAGATATAATTTTATGGGGGGAAAAAGCTTAATAAATAAGCAACTAGATATTTTAAATTTCCGTGAGGGAGTAATTAGCTTAAATATGAATAAAAAATGTATAATTTTTTAAAAATATTGTAGAAAAATGAGCTACTGCTCTCTTTTTTTGTAGGAACTTAGCACTGGACAATGAAATAGTAACTATTGACTGTGAAGAAGTTGTTGCTGAGACATCAGCTGAATCACACGATAACTCTTCAGATGAAAAGCAATATCCAGCTGTGTGGTCAAAAGAACAATTTGACGAATTCAAAAAGAAACATGAGTGGCTATTTGCGTCTAGGGGAAAACTCGGCTGTACAATCTGTGCAGAAGTTTCTAACTTAAAAATTCACGCTGCTCGAGGCATAAATATTGCTTCTCAGTGGGCAGAATGTAACATTTTACCTTTTGGTAAAACTAAGGAAACAGAGCTCACATCTCTTCGCAAAAAAAATTATATACACAAAAATAGCGCTGCTCATGCAGAAGCAGAAAAAATTCTAGAAACTGCTAGAAAAGATATTCTGCTAAACATAAATGGAAGAAGTCAAGAAGCTGCTTTTGAAATCACTAGCCGTGTATTCAGAACAGCTTACTACATTGCTAAAATGAATAGGCCATTTACTGACCATGAGAGCTTGATTGACCTGCAAAAAGTGAATGGAGTTCAGATTGGGCGTTTGCTTCATAGTAGAATGGTCTGCGGAGACATTATAGAACACATTTCTGCTGAAATGAGGAAAAAGATTGTCTCACAAATTATAACAAAAAAAACTAAGATCACTATATTAGTTGATGAAGCTACTACACTTTCTAGAAAATCAACTCTTGTTATTTTTTTAAAATCCAGTGTTGATGGTGTCCAGTGACGTGCGGTGAGGTCATTGGCTGGGGAGGCACTGATATCTTTTTATATATATATATATATATATATATATATAGTGTTTGAAGTGGAAATTTTGAAGTGGGGGTATGCAACAGTTAAGGATGCAAGTATGTGCGCGCCTAAGGCGCGCACGCTCCAGAAAAGGGGGCGTGGTCACCCAATAGGTGGCGTGTCCAGTGTAGTAGAACCCCTTATTCTATCTAGTACTGGTGCCCCTTTTACCTTGTAGCACACGGTAGGAGCCGAAATTCACATTATAGCACATGGTACGAGCCGAAATTCACATTGTAGCACACTGAATGAGCCCAAATTCACACTGTAGCACACTGAATGAGCCGACATTCACATTGAAGCACACTGAATGAGCCGAAATTCACATTATAGCACACTGAATGAGCCGAAATTCACATTGCAGCACACTGAATGAGCCGACATTCACATTGTAGCACACTGAATGAGCCAAAATTCACATTGTAGCACACTGAATGAGCCGAAAGTCACATTGTAGCACACTGAATGAGCCGAAAGTCACCTTGTAGCACACTGAATGAGCCGAAATTCACATTGTAGCACACTGAATGAGCCAAAATTCACATGTTGCACACTGAATGAGCCGACATTCACATTGTAGCACACTGAATGAGCCGAAATTCACATTGTAGCACACTGAATGAGCCGAAATTTACATTGTAGCACACTGAATGAGCCCAAATTCACACTGTAGCACACTGAATGAGCCGACATTCACATTGTAGCACACTGAATGAGCCGAAATTCACATTGTAGCACACTGAATGAGCCCAAATTCACATTGTAGCACACTGAATGAGCCGACATTCACATTGTAGCACATTGAATGAGCTAAAATTATAATAGCAGGGAGAGCCAGAGTGACGACAGGGAGAGCCAGAGTGACGACAGGGAGAGAGAGTGACGACAGTGACAGCAGGGAGAGAGAGTGACAGCAGGGAGAGAGAGAGTGACGATAGTGACAGCAGGGAGAGAGAGTGACGATAGTGACAGCAGGGAGAGAGAGTGACGACAGTGACAGCAGGGAGAGAGAGTGACAGCAGGGAGAGAGAGAGTGACGATAGTGACAGCAGGGAGAGAGACGACAGTGACAGCAGGGAGAGAGAGAGAGTGACAATAGTGACAGCAGGGAGAGAGATTGACGACAGGGAGAGAAAGTGTGACAGTAGGGACAGGGACAGTAACGACAGGGAAAGAGGGTGACAGCAGGTGAACATTACCTGACTCATTTGTTGCGGCTGATGGCGGTGAGTGGCTGGCGGCGGTGGGCGGCTGGCGGCGGTGAGCGGCTGTGCGCGGCTGTGCGCTCTACACAGCCGCCGGCCGTCAAGCAGGGGCTTCTGTCTGAGAGAGGGCGGAGGAGGAGAGCACCGGGCGCCGCTCAATTCACGCTGGGTCTGTGGCTTCCCACCGCTGTCGCCGTGCACATTAGCCAGCGTTTGGGCCAGCGGGGGACATGGAACACACTTTAGCTAGTAGGGGGAGGGGGGTACATGGCACACACACATTAGCTAGTAGGAGGGGACATGGAACACACACATTAGCTAGTAGGGGGAGGGGGGGACATGGCACACACACATTAGCTAGTAGGGGGAGGGGGTACATGGCACACACACATTAGCTAGTAGGGGGAGGGGGGGGGACATGCCACACACACATTAGCTAGTAGGGGGAGGGGGGACATGGAACACACACATTAGCTAGTAGGGGGAGGGGGGACATGGAACACACACATTAGCTAGTAGGGGGAGGGGGGACATGGCACACACACATTAGCTAGTAGGGGGAGGGGGGGACATGGAACACACACATTAGCTAGTAGGGGGAGGGGGGGGACATGGAACACACACATTAGCTAGTAGGGGGAGGGGGGGACATGGAACACTCTTTACCTAGATTACAGTAGGAAGATCTGCCGTTCCGCTCTCCCCCTCCTCCCTGTACCGCTGCTGCTGCACTCACTGTCTTCAGGCTCTGCCTGTGTGTGACAGGCGCCGGACCAGCAGCGGCAGCAACAGCAAGGACACTGTGAGTAAGGAGGCAGGGAGGGGGAGCTGCTCTTAATGAAGTCAGCCCCGCATGGACTCCTGGGCATCCCGGCGCCGCCGCAGCTGGAGCAGTATGAATGGTCCCGGCGCCGCTTCTCCCGGCCGCGTCTATGTGATTGGACCAGCGGATCCAGCACTGGATCCGCTGTCCAATCACAGGTGCCTCGCTAGCAGGGGCATGCTTTCCCTGCCAGCGAGGCACTTGTATAAGTGCCGCATTCTAGACTTTTTGTAATGGGCTTTTCCAGCCCAGCGCATGGCCCCTCCCCCCCCGCTTTGTCCCGTTGTCACTAGCTACGGGAGGCACTAGCTGTCAGTGCCTCCCAAACGTATTAGATGGGCTAAAATGATTAAATTAATATAGAGAGGGTACAATACATATGACACAGAATATGTGTCTTATGTATCTTCTTTCTATTATTTTAATCATAATGACAGGGGAGGCACTGCCTCCCCTGCCTCCCCTGACTGCACGTCCCTGATGGTGTCATGAATCCAGTAGCATTTCCTTTGGATTTGATAGAGTTAGAAAATGCCTCAGCTGAGAGCATAAAACAGGAAATAATGAAATGTTTATTCCATCATGGTTTTACTTTCGAAGTATTGACAGAGATCTTTGTCAGTTTTTGTAGTGATGGCGCAAATGTCATGCTTGGCGTAAAAGCTGGTGTTGGAAAACTCTTACAAGGAGACTTTCCCAAACTAATTCTCTGGCATTGCATGAATCACAGGCTTGAACTGGCTGTGGATCAAGCACTAGATGTTACTGGAGGTACAAATGACTTCAGGTCATTTTTAGACACCTTATACACACTTTACAGTCAGTCACCAAAAAATGTACGTGAGCTTAGTGCACAGGCTAATGAGCTGCATGTCTTGCTTAAAAAAATTGGCAGAGTTTTCAACGTAAGATGGGTAGCTTCATCGTGGAGAGCAGTGAATGCAGTCTGGCAGACGTATCCTGCATTAGCTGCACATTTTCAAAAAGCCTCACAAGACCAATCAAGGGATAGAAGGGAGCAAGTGAAATTCCAAGGTCTACATTCAAAACTGTGCTCAGTCAACTTTGTAAAAAATATGTCAATTATGTTAGATGTTCTGACTGAGCTCAAAAATTTATCAGAACTCTTACAAGACAGAAAAATGACCATTCCAAAGGCTGACAACCACATAAAAATGTATGTGCGGAGAATTGAAAGCCTAAAGAGAATACCAGGATTTCACAGTGAACAGACACAGAATGCAGAAGAGGGAATTATGTTCAAAAATACAAAGTTGACAGGCATTGGGAAAAGTCCCAAGATCAAATCCTCTCAATTCATTCAGGCTGTTGTTGACAACATGAGGTGCAAATTATTTACCACCACTGCTAATAAAGCAACAGAAAGCGTAGCAAAAGGTAGGGAAACTGCTTACCACACCCTGATTGACAGCATATCTGTTCTGAATCCTGAATCTTGGCAAACTGATTCTGATAATCCACTTTTTGGAGACCAAGAGATTCGTACACTATGTGAAATGCTGAATGTCAGTTACCATGAAACACACCTGGGATTTGTGGAATATAAATGCTGCGCAGGACGGATTGTTCCCGAAAAATTAAAGAAATTAATTCTTGCAGTAGATACTCTTGCAGCAAGCAATGCTGACTGTGAGCGAGGCTTTAGTGTTATGAACAACATAATTACAGATAAGCGGACTGCACTGACCACTCGACATGTGTCGGACTTACTTTTTATTTAAATTGTTGGTCCTCCCTTCACTGAGTGGAATCCGGACGCATATGTAAAATCGTGGCTGGGCAAGGGACGTCGGGCAGCCCAATCCTGTAAAGGCATGGCAAGACAGGAGCAAGCAAGGCAACAGGATCAGGCCTACTATAAGCAGCTGTGGAAGTGCCTTTAAATTTTAAGTTCTGTGCTAGCTTGGTAATCTGCTCCAGGAAATGGGAGGGAGTTATAGTTGGTGAGAGGATGATGGGGGTTCCAGGAGCTGTTCTTGCTGGAGTTGGCCTTCTTTCTCTTAAATAGTTAGTGGGATGTTGCATGAGTGCTCACCGTTATACCTATATGTTGTAATGTGCAGTAACAGTCTGTTTATTGGGTCCCAATGACCTAGAATATGTATCGACTACAATATATTGAAGTGTTGTAAGATAATATATCAGGTAGATTCTATGGGCAGAGCCAGACTTAGGCATTATAGGAAAATGGCTAGGGCATCTGGAATGCCTAGGGGGAGCAAGGTGCAAAGGAGATGGAAGGTGGAAGTGAAGTGCAGGTGTGGGAGATGGAAGGCAGGTGTGGGAGATGGAAGGTGGAAGTGAAGTACAGATGTGGGAGATGGAAGGTGAGAGCGAGGTGCAGAGGAGATGGAAGGTGGAAGGCAGGTGTGGGAGATGGAAGGTGGAAGTGAAGTACAGGTGTGGGAGATGGAAGGTGGAAGTGAAGTACAGATGTGGGGGGTGGAAGGTGGGAGCGAGGTGCAGAGGAGATGGAAGTGGAAGGCAGGTGTGGGAGATGGAAGGTGGAAGTGAAGTACAGGTGTGGGAGATGGAAGGTGAGAGCGAGGTGCAGAGGAGATGGAAGGTGGAAGGCAGGTGTGGGAGATGGAAGGTGGAAGTGAAGTACAGGTGTGGGAGATGGAAGGTGGAAGTGAAGTACAGATGTGGGGGGTGGAAGGTGGGAGCGAGGTGCAGAGGAGATGGAAGTGGAAGGCAGGTGTGGGAGATGGAAGGTGGAAGTGAAGTACAGGTGTGGGAGATGGAAGGTGGAAGGCAGGTGTGGGAGATGGAAGTGAAGTACAGGTGTGGGAGATGGAAGTGAAGTACAGGTGTGGGAGATGGAAGGTGGAAGGCAGGTGTGGGAGATGGAAGGTGGAAGGCAGGTGTGGGAGATGGAAGTGAAGTACAGGTGTGGGAGATGGAAGGTGGGAGTGAGGTGCAGAAGAGATGGAAGGTGGGAGTAAGGTGCAGAAGAGATGGAAGGTGGAAGGCAGGTGTGGTAGATGGAAGGTAGAAGTGAAGTACAGGTGTGGGAGATGGAAGGTGGAAGGCAGGTGCGGGAGATGGAAGGTGGAAGTGAAATACAGGTGTGGGAGATGGATTGTGGGAGTGAGGTGCAGAGGAGATGGAAGGTAGAAGGCAGATGTGGGAGATGGAAGGTGGAAGTGAAATACAGGTGTGGGAGATGGAATGTGGGAGTGAGGTGCAGAGGAGATGGAAGGTGGAAGGCAGGTGTGGGAGATGGAAGGTGGAAGTGAAGTACAGATGTGGGAGATGGAAGGTGAGAGCGAGGTGCAGAGGAGATGGAAGGTAGAAGGCAGGTGTGGGAGATGGAAGGTGGAAGTAAAGTACAGGTGTGGGAGATGGTAGGTGGAAGTAAAGTACAGGTGTGGGAGATGGAAGGTGGAAGGCAGGTGTGGGAGGTGGAAGTGAAGTACAGGTGTGGGAGATGGAATGTGGGAGCGAGGTGTAGATGAGATGGAAGGTGGAAAGCAGATGTGGGAGATGGTAGGTGGAAGTGAAGTACAGGTGTGGGAGATAGAAGGTGGATGTGAAGTACAGGTGTGGGAGATGTAAGTGGAAGCAAGGTGCAGCGGAGATGGATGGAGGGATTGAGGTGCAGGGGTGAGAGATGGAAGGAGGGAGTAAGGTACACTGATATTACATTAATTTAGACATCTGTTATATAACTTATGTTATATTAAAATGTGATTGTTTTATATATTTGTACAATTCTAGCGTACATTATTCACAATGCTGGTTAATAAAATAAAAGTTTTTTTTTGGCTCAGTCAATGCTGCACTCTTTTAATTTTTAATCCAACCTAATATTGACCTAGATGTTCAGTAGCCCTGAAGTGAGATGACTTTTCTCATAGAAACCAAGTTGGCAAAAAGCTGTTAAAATCAATAGTGAAAGTAAGGTGGTACAGCTTACAATTACTGCCACAGTGCCACCATAAACTGCACTACAGAGCAAGTCACAGTTCTCAACACTTTGCCTCCAAAGTGCAAAGAAAAGGGTCTGTGTTGTGTGACTATGCCCCCAGTGTCATGGAGAAAATATATAACAAGTATATATATGGGCGCTGTGATGAGTGTGTTTTCCCTAGCAGCTGTATAGGTAAGGGGTAGTCAAACCCTTGAGAAAACAAGAAGAAAGAAAAATATACAGCGCTGCTTGACACAGTATAATCTAAAAATGTATATATTTAATATGGAGAATTATAAATGAAGATACTTTTATACAATTAAAAAATTGACACTCTAAAATAGTATGTCTCATGAATGACTTCAGGTGGACTTAGGGATCTGTTGGTGCTGACATTAAATAGACTAAGCACTCATTTAGTATAATAAACCCAGCACTAGCACAGTCATAATAATGGACCAGATGTGAATTAGTTCATCCAATTGGATGTAGTTACCAAGTCTGTGTTCCGTTTAGAATGGATCCCATAGGGTATGAGTCCGTGTAGGCAGTAGCAATGCCAGTTGGGGTCCTGGTAAATAATTAAATAAATAAACCAGCTACTTTTCTCGTTCCCAGCTTCGTTTTTATTAAACACACAATTGAAATTATGTTTTATAATAAACATTAAACATTAGACCTATTTCTGTAATATTTTTAGCAATATGTCCAGATTAACAATTAAGTATCAGCTGTCTCCAATGATGACATCATTTCCCCTATAAAAGGGTGTTTAGTCTCAATGCCATAATACCTTTGACAAAGCTGCCTGGAGCAGCGAAACGCGTTAGGCAAAGACCTGTGTGGACACATGCTGACCAGCACTTCCATTACGCCACCACTTGCAGTCAGGACCTCTGCTTCCATCTTTACCTCCGTGAACCAGGACCCCAACTGGCATTGCTACTGCCTACGACATCTACAGGAGGATCCACTTAACGGAACACGGAGTTCCAAGTGAACTGTGAACCAGGACCCCAACTATATCACCGTTGCTACACGGACTCATACCCTATGGGATCCATTCTAAACGGAACACAGACTTGGTAACTACATCCAATTGGATGAACTAATTCACATCTGGTCCATTATTATGACTGTGCTAGTGCTGGGTTTATTATACTAAATGAGTGCTTAGTCTATTTAATGTCAGCACCAACAGATCCCTAAGTCCACCTGAAGTCATTCATGAGACATACTATTTTAGAGTGTCAATTTTTTAATTGTATAAAAGTATCTTCATTTATAATTCTCCATATTAAATATATACATTTTTAGATTATACTGTGTCAAGCAGCGCTGTATATTTTTGCCCCCAGTGTCATGTAGCCACTCCCCCTAGCATGTGGCCACGCCCTCACATGACACGTGACCATGCCCCTTTTTTGCGCGCGCGCGCCTGCGGCGCGCGCATCTCAGTACCCGTAAGAGAATTTTTCTACTTGCACCACTGGATGTTACACAAACATCCATATAAAGCTTTCTAGTAGCAACCTGTAATAAAGCTGAGGTTAAACACATGAAAAAACATCAACATATCATGTTGGTATATCAGCAAAACTCCTTCTACGGACAGCATAGACCATGGCAACAGTCTCTTGACTCACAAACTTTGGACTGCTATGACTTTCACAACTCTTCTTCTCTTTGGCACTTGTGACTTTTTTACATTTTGAAAGTCTCATTTTGGATTTCCACTCACACCAATCAGTCTTTGACTTTGGCATCTTGAGGTTCACTAAATGTGATTTTTGCAAATTCCTCATCACAGCTCTTAAGTGGTTTGCCGATATTTGATCTAGCAAACAGTCTTTTCTGTGGTTGAACCTTTTCGCAGGTAGTCCCTGGTTCAGATATATCTCCAGCTACTGGCATGTCCAATGACACATACTTGTTCTGCATGTCAAAGTCCAGATGTTCTGTAACTTGCAATGTTTCTTTGAATATACAGTGCATCCAAATAGTATTCACAGTGCTTCACTTTTTCCACATTTTGTTATGTTACAGCCTTATTCCAAAATGGAATAAATTAATTTTTTCCATCAAAATTCTACACACAATACCCCATAATGACAATGCGAAAAAAGTTTTTTGAGATTTTAGCAAATTTATTAAAAATAAAAAACTAAAATCACATGTACATAAGTAACATAGTAACATAGTAACATAGTTAATGAGGTTGAAAAGAGGCAAAAATGCCCATCCGGTTCAACCTGTTATCTGTTTTAAGACAAGTTAATTATAATGTCCCAATTGAAATAATGCTTTGTGTTTAGATATCAACTGTAAATCATGTTCCTCTCAGATTAACAATGTCAATATTTTAAATGCTATAAGCTTGGATTTTCAAGCCTTTGCCATGAAGCTCAAAATTGAGCTCAGGTGCATCCTGTCTCCACTGATCATCCTTGAGATGTTCCTACAGCTTGATAGGAGTCCAATTATGGTAAATTCAGTTGATTGGACATTTGGAAAGGCACACACCTGCCTATATAAGGTCCCACACTTGACAGTGCATGTTTGAGCACAAACCAAGCACAAAGTCAAAGGAATTGTCTGTAGACCTCCGAGACAGGATTGTCTCGAGGCACAAATCTGGGGAAGGGTACAGAAAAATATCTGCTGCTTTGAAGGTCCCAATGAGCACAGTGGCTTCCATCATCTGTAAATGGAAGAAGTTCGGAACCACCAGAACTCTTCCTAGAGATGGCTGGCCGGCCATCTAAACTGAGTGATCGGGGGAGTAGGGCCCTAGTCAGGGAGGTGACCAAGAACCAGATGTTCACTCTGTCAGAGCTACAGCATTCCTCTGTGGAGAGAGGAGAACCATCTCTGCAGCAATCCACCAATCAGGCCTGTACAGTAGGGTTGGCCAGACGGAAGCCACTCCTTAGTAAAAAGCACATGGCAGCCCACCTGGAGTTTGCCAAAATGCACCTGAAGAACTCTCAGATCGTGAGAAACAAAATTCTTTGGTCTGATAATACAAAGATTAAACTCTTTGGCGTCATGGCGTCATATTTGGAGGAAACCAGGCACTGCTCATCACCAGGCCAATACCATCCCTACAGTGAAGCATGGTGGTGGCAGCATCATGCTGTGGGGATGTTTTTCAGTGGCAGGAACTGGGAGACTAGTCAGGATAAAGGGAAAGATGAATGCAGCAATGTACAGAGACATTCTATATGAAAACCTGCTCCAGAGCACTCTTGACCTCAGACTGGGGTGACAGTTCATTTTTCAACAGGGCAATGACCCTAAGCACACAGCCAAGATATCAAAGGAGTGGCTTCAGGACACCTCTGTGAATGTCCTTGAGTGGCCCAGCCAGAGCCCAGACTTGATTTAGATTTTAATGGGTGGAGTTAAGGGTGTGTTTTGTGTTAGTTTGGGCTGGCTGGAGCATTCTGGAACATTTGGGTTCCTCTCTGTTCTTTTGACATCTTACCCTCCCTCCTTAGGTGTCAGCTTTTGGGGATTGCAGGAGTAGAGTGGCTGCAGTAACCACCCATCATTAGATCATGTGGTGCCCCCCCCCCCCCCCATCCCCCCAATACATGGGCTAGACTGATTCTACCATTATGGGTTCAGCTGCACCATCTTTCATGGTGGGCCTTTGTGATTTGTGTCATTGGGGGGAAGTTTAATACCTCAAGTGGAGTATGATGGGAGGACAGAAGGCCTTCTAGGCATGATACTGTATGTTGTTTTTGATGGGTTTGGTTTATTGCCTGTGAGTAAGGTCATGCTTTCTGTCACCAGCATACTATCTAATTTCAATTAAAATAATTTAAATTTAAAAAAAAATGAATAAAGTTTACCCTTTGTCTCTGTCAGTGGTTGTTTTTGTTAACGTCTGGGAATTGTGGCTGATATCAGTTGATAAGTTATTTTTAGACTTTATCACTATGCAATAGTTTATTTAGTATAAAAGGCTGACATTATTGAACATCAAATTTCAGATTTTATTTGTAGAATAAAGAACAGAAAATATCACGTTTCAATTTCATAGCCTCTTCATATAATAATCCCAAAATGTGACCACCTAGATGATATCTATTTATGTTATAAATGAATATATATAAATATAGATCATGTAAATGTTAACATCTTCTATATTTGTAGATTCATGTAGACCAGACCTATTTATTGCAGCTATTTTAGCCATTATTCTTTGTGTATCAGGCCCACCTGCCTTCCCCCACTCCATAAACATTCAGCAGGTGAAATTAAAAGGATAGTTAACCAAGATCAAAAAGAATGTTCAAAAGAATGTGTTAATCCATCTGGAATTCCTCAGCACTGTCAATCACAAATACAAGGCCCACTGGAATTTTAAGTGGAATTTCTTCTCCCCCTCTCTTCAAGTTGGCGGAAGTTAAAGTGAACACTTGGCTGATAGTTAGCACTTTCTTTGAGAGACAGCTTAGCTTACTGCTCAGTTTGGAGTGATTTAAATATCAATTTTAAGTAGAAAAGTTCACATTTTGGCTTTTGTTTTGGAAAACAGATGCAGGTCATCATTTGTCTTTTTTTTTTTCCTCCAAAGCCTCTAAACACAGAAACCACTTGAGCATTTTGTTTTAATGATGCAGAAAATTCACTTGTGTTGTGTTCTTCCTGTAGGAAATTCTATTGATCTCTGAAGACTGCAGCTATTTTTCCTGTCATTAGAAAAGAACACAGAACATAACTGCTGTTTGGCTACCAGCTATATAGCATGTTTCTGTATTGATGTGCATAGGGATTTCATTTACTCCAATCTAGTATACTACTTGAAAACAAAATGGACTGAGCTCAGGCGACTTCCTGTCTGAAATTTTAATTATTGCTTTGATGTTTAAGTGTATATTTGATGAACTATTTACGTCATGAAGGCAAGATTGCCAGAGGCCTTATGACGTACCAGTAATGGGTTTTTAGAATGCTGAGAGCAATGATTTTGAAATACGGGTTCTTCACCACCCACTTCAGTGAACAGCCAAGATCTAACTAATATTGTTGTGTTATAGAACATATGAAATGAAAGTCAAACATAGGCCTTTCATGCTAAATGTTCAAAAAAGCAGAATTATGTAGACAAGAACAGGATTATAAGATATTTTTCAAATCATATTTTTTTATGATTTGTTCCTTGGATAACGTATTCCAACATGGCAGACTATATGAAGTTTGAAACTAAAGCCTACAGCCAAAAGCTGCCTCATCTATACTTTACAGTGCAAGTACTTATAAATTCATACTGCATTAAATGAAACCAGAAAATAGAACCTGGACACTGCAATCAGGACCTGTACCACTAACTACAGTGTGTCTAAAATCTGGCATCTTATACAGAAGTATCTGATCAGCAGAATAAAATGCCCACAGTTTCTGCATTGTTCTCTGAGTAACTGATTTATGGGCATATTGATCAACATCAAAATATTGCAAACATGAAAATGAATGCAGTATTTTTAACAAAATAAGTATTATTGCTATTGATGAAGGGTTTAATGCAAGAGATATCACAGATATCTCACTTGTTTAAAAAAAAGCTATTGTACTGTAGCTAAAAAATTGTCAAACACCATCTTTAGCTTGCGTTATATCAGCCTATTTTAGGCGTCTAGCACAAATCTTATCACATTTTTGATCAACAGGCGCTTATTGTGGTACAATCAGGAGGAAAGTCTGGGCTAAGATGTAGGTCACAGTGACTTGTCTGATCTTATTGTGTTCCTTATCTATTTTTTTATTTTTTTGCAAAAGGAACATTTGAATTGTGTTATAGTACTTCTGGCATATTAGTGCATGTTTTTATTTTATGAAGGGCTTTCAGTATTTCTTTTGAATTATTAGCATTTGACATGCTCTCCAAATCATTCATACATACTGTATCTGCTTGAATTATTTTATTTTTTAATGCATTTATAAGATTTGGTATTTCTTGCTGCCTATAGCATGGAGTTCTGAATCTCTGTGTCATAGGTGTTGTTACTAGTGATGAGCACCGGAAATTTTTCGGGTTTTGTGTTTTGGTTTTGGGTTCGGTTCCGCGGCCGTGTTTTGGGTTCGAACGCGTTTTGGCAAAACCTCACCGAATTTTTTTTGTCGGATTCGGGTGTGTTTTGGATTCGGGTGTTTTTTTCAAAAAACCCTAAAAAACAGCTTAAATCATAGAATTTGGGGTTCATTTTGATCCCAAAGTATTATTAACCTCAATAAACATAATTTCCACTCATTTTCAGTCTATTCTGAACACCTCACACCTTACAATATTGTTTGTAGTCCTAAAATTTGCACCGAGGTCGCTGGATGGCTAAGCTAAGCGACCCAAGTGGCTGACACAAACACCTGGCCCATCTAGGAGTGGCACTGCAGTGTCACGCAGGATGGCCCTTCCAAAAAACACTCCCCAAACAGGACATGACGCAGAGAAAAAAAGAGGCGCAATGAGGTAGCTGTGTGAGTAAGCTAAGCGGCCCTAGTGGCCGACACAAACACCTGGCCCATCTAGGAGTGGCACTGCAGTGTCACGCAGGATGGCCCTTCCAAAAAACACTCCCCAAACAGCACATGACGCAAAGAAAAAAAGAGGCGCAATGAGGTAGCTGTGTGAGTAAGCTAAGCGACCCTAGTGGCCGACACAAACACCTGGCCCATCTAGGAGTGGCACTGCAGTGTCACGCAGGATGGCCCTTCCAAAAAACACTCCCCAAACAGCAGCACATGACGCAAAGAAGAAAAAAAAGAGGCGCAATGAGGTAGCTGTGTGAGTAAGCTAAGCGACCCTAGTTGCCGACACAAACACCTGGCCCATCTAGGAGTGGCACTGCAGTGTCACGCAGGATGGCCCTTCCAAAAAACACCCCCCAAACAGCACATGACGCAAAGAAAAATGAAAGAAAAAAGAGGTGCAAGATGGAATTGTCCTTGGGCCCTCCCACCCACCCTTATGTTGTATAAACAGGACATGCACACTTTAACCAACCCATCATTTCAGTGACAGGGTCTGCCACACGACTGTGACTGAAATGAAGGGTTGGTATGGACCCCCACCAAAAAAGAAGCAATTAATCTCTCCTTGCACAAACTGGCTCTACAGAGGCAAGATGTCCACCTCATCATCATCCTCCGATATATCACCGTGTACATCCCCCTCCTCACAGATTATCAATTCATCCCCACTGGAATCCACCATCTCAGCTCCCTGTGTACTTTGTGGAGGCAATTGCTGCTGGTCAATGTCTCCACGGAGGAATTGATTATAATTCATTTTAATGAACATCATCTTCTCCACATTTTCTGGATGTAACCTCGTACGCCGATTGCTGACAAGGTGAGCGGCGGCACTAAACACTCTTTCGGAGTACACACTTGTGGGAGGGCAACTTAGGTAGAATAAAGCCAGTTTGTGCAAGGGCCTCCAAATTGCCTCTTTTTCCTGCCAGTATAAGTACGGACTGTCTGACGTGCCTACTTGGATGCGGTCACTCATATAATCCTCCACCATTCTTTCAATGGGGAGAGAATCATATGCAGTGACAGTAGACGACATGTACGTAATCGTTGTCAGGTCCTTCAGTCCGGACCAGATGTCAGCATCAGCAGTCGCTCCAGACTGCCCTGCATCACCGCCAGCGGGTGGGCTCGGAATTCTGAGCCTTTTCCTCGCACCCACAGTTGCGGGAGAATGTGAAGGAGGAGATGTTGACAGGTCGCGTTCCGCTTGACTTGACAATTTTGTCACCAGCAGTTCTTTGAACCCCAGCAGACTTGCGTCTGCCGGAAAGAGAGATCCAAGGTAGGTTTTAAATCTAGGATCGAGCACGGTGGCCAAAATGTAGTGCTCTGATTTCAACAGATTGACCACCCGTGAATCCTTGTTAAGCGAATTAAGGGCTCCATCCACAAGTCCCACATGCCTAGCGGAATCGCTCTGTGTTAGCTCCTCCTTCAATGTCTCCAGCTTCTTCTGCAAAAGCCTGATGAGGGGAATGACCTGACTCAGGCTGGCAGTGTCTGAACTGACTTCACGTGTGGCAAGTTCAAAAGGTTGCAGAACCTTGCACAACGTTGAAATCATTCTCCACTGCGCTTGAGACAGGTGCATTCCACCTCCTATATCGTGCTCAGTTGTATAGGCTTGAATGGCCTTTTGCTGCTCCTCCAACCTCTGAAGCATATAGAGGGTTGAATTCCACCTCGTTACCACTTCTTGCTTCAGATGATGGCAGGGCAGGTTCAGGCGTTTTTGGTGGTGCTCCAGTCTTCTGTACGTGGTGCCTGTACGCCGAAAGTGTCCCGCAATTCTTCTGGCCACCGACAGCATCTCTTGCACGCCCCTCTCGTTTTTTAAATAATTCTGCACCACCAAATTCAAGGTATGTGCAAAACATGGGGCGTGCTGGAATTTGCCCATATTTAATGCACACACAATATTGCTGGCGTTGTCCGATGCCACAAATCCACAGGAGAGTCCAATTGGGGTAAGCCATTCTGCGATGATCTTCCTCAGTTGCCGTAAGAGGTTTTTAGCTGTGTGCGTATTCTGGAAAGCGGTGATACAAAGCGTAACCTGCCTAGGAAAGAGTTGGCGTTTGCGAGATGTTGCTACTGGTGCCGCCGCTGCTGTTCTTGCGGTGGGAGTCCATACATCTACCCAGTGGGCTGTCACAGTCATATAGTCCTGAGCCTGCCCTGCTCCACTTGTCCACATGTCCGTGGTTAAGTGGACATTGGGTACAACTGCATTTTTTAGGACACTGGTGAGTCTTTTTCTGAGGTCTGTGTACATTTTCGGTATCGCCTGCCTAGAGAAATGGAACCTAGATGGTATTTGGTACCGGGGACACAGTACCTCCAACAAGTCTCTAGTTGCCTCTGCAGTAATGATGGATACCGGAACCACGTTTCTCACCGCCCAGGATGCCAAGGCCTCAGTTATCCGCTTTGCAGCAGGATGACTGCTGTGATATTTCATCTTCCTCGCAAAGGACTGTTGGACAGTCAATTGCTTGGTGGAAGTAGTAAAAGTGGTCTTACGAGTACGACTTCCCCTCTGGGATGACCATCGACTCCCAGCAGCAACAACAGCAGCGCCAGCAGCAGTAGGCATTACACGCAAGGATGCATCGGAGGAATCCCAGGCAGGAGAGGACTCGTCAGAATTGCCAGTGACATGGCCTGCAGGACTATTGGCATTCCTGGGGAAGGAGGAAATTTACACTGAGGGAGTTGGTGGGGTGGTTTGCGTGAGCTTGGTTACAAGAGGAAGGGATTTACTGGTCAATGGACTGCTTCCGCTGTCGCCCAAAGTTTTTGAACTTGTCACTGACTTATGATGAATGCGCTGCAGGTGACGTATAAGGGAGGATGTTCCGAGGTGGTTAACGTCCTTACCCCTACTTATTACAGCTTGACAAAGGCAACACACGGCTTGACAAATGTTGTCCGCATTTCTGTTGAAATACTTCCACACCGAAGAGCTGATTTTTTGGGTATTTTCACCAGGCATGTCAATGGCCCTATTCCTCCCACGGACAACAGGTGTCTCCCCGGGTGCCTGACTTAAACAAACCACCTCACCATCAGAATCCTCCTGGTCAATTTCCTCCCCAGCGCCAGCAACACCCATATCCTCCTCATCCTGGTGTACTTCAACACTGACATCTTCAATCTGACTATCAGGAACTGGACTGCGGGTGCTCCTTCCAGCACTTGCAGGGGGCGTGCAAATGGTGGAAGGCGCATGCTCTTCACGTCCAGTGTTGGGAAGGTCAGGCATCGCAAACGACACAATTGGACTCTCCTTGTGGATTTGTGATTTCGAAGAACGCACAGTTCTTTGCTGTGCTTTTGCCAGCTTGAGTCTTTTCATTTTTCTAGCGAGAGGCTGAGTGCTTCCATCCTCATGTGAAGCTGAACCACTAGCCATGAACATAGGCCAGGGCCTCAGCCGTTCCTTGCCACTCCGTGTGGTAAATGGCATATTGGCAAGTTTACGCTTCTCCTCTGACAATTTTATTTTAGATTTTTGAGTCCTTTTTTTACTGATATTTGGTGTTTTGGATTTTACATGCTCTGTACTATGACATTGGGCATCGGCCTTGGCAGACGACGTTGCTGGCATTTCATCGTCTCGGCCATGACTAGTGGCAGCAGCTTCAGCACGAGGTGGAAGTCGATCTTGATCTTTCCCTATTTTTGGAACCTCAACATTTTTGTTCTCCATATTTTAATAGGCACAACTAAAAGGTACCTCAGGTAAACAATGGAGATGGATGGATACTAGTATACTTATGGATGGACGAGCGACTGCCGACACAGAGGTAGCTACAGCCGTGGACTACCGTACTGCGTCTGCTGCTAATATAGACTGGATGATAATGATATAAAAAATATATATATATATCACTACTGCAGCCGGACAGGTATATATTATATAATGACGGACCTGCTGGACACTGTCAGCAGCACTGCAGACTCCTAAAGTAAGCTACTAGTAGTATCAAGAAGATAGAAAAAAAACAAAACACCACAGGTAGGTGGTATACAATTATGGATGGACGAGCGACTGCCGACACAGAGGTAGCTACAGCCGTGGACTACCGTACTGCGTCTGCTGCTAATATAGACTGGATGATAATGATATAAAATATATATATATCACTACTGCAGCCGGACAGGTATATATTATATAATGACGGACCTGCTGGACACTGTCAGCAGCACTGCAGACTCCTAAAGTAAGCTACTAGTAGTATCAAGAAGATAGAAAAAAAAAACACCACAGGTAGGTGGTATACAATTATGGATGGACGAGCGACTGCCGACACAGAGGTAGCTACAGCCGTGGACTACCGTACTGCGTCTGCTGCTAATATAGACTGGATGATAATGATATAAAATATATATATATATATATCACTACTGCAGCCGGACAGGTATATATTATATAATGACGGACCTGCTGGACACTGTCAGCAGCACTGCAGACTCCTAAAGTAAGCTACTAGTAGTATCAAGAAGATAGAAAAAAAAAAAAACACCACAGGTAGGTGGTATACAATTATGGATGGACGAGCGACTGCCGACACAGAGGTAGCTACAGCCGTGGACTACCATACTGCGTCTGCTGCTAATATAGACTGGATGATAATGATATAAAAAATATATATATATATATCACTACTGCAGCCGGACAGGTATATATTATATAATGACGGACCTGCTGGACACTGTCAGCAGCACTGCAGACTCCTAAAGTAAGCTACTAGTAGTATCAAGAAGATAGAAGAAGAAAAAACACCACAGGTAGGTGGTATACAATTATGGATGGACGAGCGACTGCCGACACAGAGGTAGCTACAGCCGTGGACTACCGTACTGCGTCTGCTGCTAATATAGACTGGATGATAATGATATAAAAAATATATATATATCACTACTGCAGCCGGACAGGTATATATTATATAATTAATGATGGACCTGCTGGACACTGTCAGCAGAATGCGTTTATAGAATAAAAACACCACACGACGAGTGTTTAACTTTTTCAGGCAGACAATCACAATATACTGGTGGTCAGACAGTGGTCACTGGTCAGTCACACTGGCAGTGGCACTCTGGCAGCAAAAGTGTGCACTGTTAAATAATATGTACTCCTGCTACTGCTCCCCAGTCTCCCCCACAATTACGCTGTGTGAGCACTGAGCACTCAGCACAGTCAGATATACATAGATGATGCAGCACACTGAGGCTGAGCACAGATATGGTATACTGTTACTGTGTCACTGTGTATCGTTTTTTTTCAGGCAGAGAACGGATTATATTAAATAATAATATAATAAAAAAACTGCACTGGTGGTCACTGGTCAGTCACTAGTAAACTCTGCACTCTCTGAGTACTCCTAAGCTCCAGTAAATCAAGTGTCCCACTCTCACTCTCTCTCTTCTAATCTAAATGGAGAGGACGCCAGCCACGTCCTCTCCCTATGAATCTCAATGCACGTGTGAAAATGGCGGCGACGCGCGGCTCCTTATATAGAATCCGAGTCTCGCGATAGAATACGAGCCTCGCGAGAATCCGACAGCGGGATGATGACGTTCGGGCGCGCTCGGGTTAGCCGAGCAAGGCGGGAAGATCCGAGTCTGCCTCGGATCCGTGTAAAAAGGCTGAAGTTCGGGGGGGTTCGGATTCCGAGGAACCAAACCCGCTCATCACTAGTTGTTACTCAAACATTAAAGAGTACAGTACTACAGTATCTGGAGAACCGTACTGCTTGTATGTTTCTGTGTGACAAATTATACATTATAATCTCCCATATCCAGAATTGTAATATCCAAATTTGTTTGAGCGTGACTGAGATAGTGAAACCTTTGCTTTCTGATGATTCACTGTGGGTTTCTATTAAGCAAAGCCACATTTTATTGCTATAAAAACACAACATGAAATAAAGAAATATAGTCACATTTTAAGGACTTGCCCTACTCATTCATTTTCTATATACAGTGTATATATATATATATATATATATATAAATTTCAAAGAGAGCTGGCACTCACCCCAAAATTATTGCTCCGGTGCTCTCTGGTATAATAAGTATAAGCAGAAAGTGGAAACATGCAGCGGCACTCAGAGACTGATTCCAAAAAATTAAGGTGCAAAAGTGGATTATTTAATCCATGAAAACAGCAACACAAAAGGTGACCAACGTTTCGGGGCGCTGACGCCCTTTTGTCAAGGGTATCACCTTGACAAAGGGGCGTCAGCGCCCCGAAACGTTGGTCACCTTTTGTGTTGCTGTTTTCATGGATTAAATAATCTACTTTTGCACCTTAATTTTTTGGAATCAGTCTCTGAGTGCCGCTGCATGTTTCCACTTTCTGCTTATATATATATATATATATAATATAAAGTTGCACTCACATATTCAAATATCACAACCGCTGGGGTGCATTTACCAGAGACTAGTCCAATCCAAAGTCCCAAAAATATAAGGTATTGAGCAAGGAACGCACTCACCAGACTTCTTCAAAGTGAAAAAATTTATTCTTTTTAGAAGAATAAAATTTTTCACTTTGAAGAAGTCAGGTGAGTGCATTCCTTGCTCAATACTTTATATATATATATATATATATATATATATATATATTATATAGACCCAGAGTGCAGACGGATTTTTTGCCATTAGTTCTGTGGATCATTTTAGTATTTTAGTATTTTGTATCTCGTTATAAATATGATTACCTAGCTTATGAAATAAGAGATGTTAAATTTCCTTTAGATGTAGGAAAAGGAGAAAAAAAAATAAGAGAAACGAAAACATTTCACATGAAATATGATTATGTTAGCACATCTAAGATATTATTAATATACCTCTTTTTTTTTTTTTTTTATGGTCCATCATGTGACCCTAAAGGATTATGCTGAACTTTACTTGTTGGTGATTCAAGATAATTAAAAGTGATTCTGGAAACATGTCAAATCCTAATCTGGAAAGAAATGGAAAATGAATATCCGTAATCTCCAAAATCCCCCCAAAAATGGAATGAAATGGCAGAAAGTTTTCACTGTGGTGACAAGTTGTACTCTGTTGTGGCAGTATTGATGGAAAACATATTGTAATGGAATATCCAGACAAGGCTGGAAGATGGCATTTTAATTCCACAGAGACATTTAGTCCTGTTCAGTTGGCAACTTCAGATACATATAAATGCACCCTCACTAAGTATACTCACTATGATAATGATAGTTTTAAATAAAATAAAAAAGTGCTACTTAGCAATATAATAAGTGTTACCATGTTTTGTTTTGTTTTGTTTTCTATAGCTCTTAAAGATAGCCTACAAAAGAAAAAACACAATGGCACATGAAAAAATTAAGATCTATTTTGTTTTGCTTTTTCCTCATAATTTGGAACAGGAAATAAATGAATAAGGAAAGTGTTTCAGATCTATCTGAGTTGCAGTCCGGTATACATTATACTTGCAAAGAATCCCCATGTCTATCGATTAGGGCCCCAAGCAGCACACATGAATGGCATAAGTTATTCTGGGTCCCAACATCCAATGCTAATGATGGTGATCCTGGTGCAGTCATTACCATCAGTGGCAAATCCTGAAAATCCAAAGTGGATGCACCACATAGCCATAATGTTACAAAAAATAGTCCCCAAACAGCACATGATGCAAAGAAAAAAAGAGGCGCAATGAGGTAGCTGTGTGACTAAGCTAAGCGACCCAAGTGGCCGACACAAACACCTGGCCCATCTAGGAGTGGCACTGCAGTGTCAGACAGGATGTCAGATTTAAAAAATAGTCCCCAAACAGCACATGATGCAAAGAAAAAAAGAGGTGCACCAAGGTCGCTGGATGGCTAAGCTAAGCGACACAAGTGGCCGACACAAATACCTGGCCCATCTAGGAGTGGCACTGCAGTGTCAGACAGGATGGCACTTCAAAAAAATAGTCCCCAAACAGCACATGATGCAAAGAAAAAAAGAGGCACAATGAGGTAGCTGTGTGACTAAGCTTAGCGACCCAAGTGGCTGACACAAACACCTGGCCCATCTAGAAGTGGCACTGCAGTGTCAGACAGGATGTCAGATTTAAAAAATAGTCCCCAAACAGCACATGATGCAAAGAAAAAAAGAGGTGCACCAAGGTCGCTGGATGGCTAAGGTAAGCGACACAAGTGGCCGACACAAACACCTGGCCCATCTAGGAGTGGCACTGCAGTGTCAGGCAGGATGGCACTTCAAAAAAAATAGTCCCCAAACAGCACATGATGCAAAGAAAAAAAGAGGCGCAATGAGGTAGCTGTGTGACTAAGCTAAGCGACCCAAGTGGCCGACACAAACACCTGGCCCATCTAGAAGTGGCACTGCAGTGTCAGACAGGATGTCAGATTTAAAAAATAGTCCCCAAACAGCACATGATGCAAATAAAAAAAGAGGTGCACCAAGGTCGCTGGATGGCTAAGCTAAGCGACACAAGTGGCCGACACAAACACCTGGTCCATCTAGGAGTGGCACTGCAGTGTCAGACAGGATGGCACTTCAAAAAAATAGTCCCCAAACAGCACATGATGCAAAGAAAAAAAGAGGCACAATGAGGTAGCTGTGTGACTAAGCTAAGCGACCCAAGTGGCCGACACAAACACCTGGCCCATCTAGAAGTGGCACTGCAGTGTCAGACAGGATGTCAGATTTAAAAAATAGTCCCCAAACAGCACATGATGCAAAGAAAAAAAGAGGTGAACCAAGGTCGCTGGATGGCTAAGCTAAGCGACACAAGTGGCCGACACAAACACCTGGCCCATCTAGGAGTGACACTGCAGTGTCAGGCAGGATGGCACTTCAAAAAAATAGTCCCCAAACAGCACATGATGCAAAGAAAAAAAGAGGCGCAATGAGGTAGCTGTGTGACTAAGCTAAGCGACCCAAGTGGCCGACACAAACACCTGGCCCATCTAGGAGTGGCACTGCAGTGTCAGACAGGATGTCAGATTTAAAAAATAGTCCCCAAACAGCACATGATGCAAAGAAAAAAAAGAGGTGCACCAAGGTCGCTGGATGGCTAAATTAAGCGACACAAGTGGTCGACACAAATACCTGGCCCATCTAGGAGTGGCACTGCAGTGTCAGACAGGATGGCACTTCAAAAAAATAGCCCCCAAACAGCACATGATGCAAAGAAAAAAAGAGGCGCAATGAGGTAGCTGTGTGACTAAGCTTAGCGACCCAAGTGGCCGACACAAACACCTGGCCCATCTAGGAGTGGCACTGCATGTCAGACAGGATGTCAGATTTAAAAAATAGTCCCAAAACAGCACATGATGCAAAGAAAAGAAGAGGTGCACCAAGGTCGCTGGATGGCTAAGCTAAGCGACACAAGTGGCCGACACAAACACCTGGCCAATCTAGGAGTGGCACTGCAGTGTCAGGCAGGATGGCACTTCAAAAAAATAGTACCCAAACAGCACATGATGCAAAGAAAAATGAAAGAAAAAAGAGGTGCAAGATGGAATTGTCCTTGGGCCCTCCCACCAACCCTTATGTTGTATAAACAGGACATGCACACTTTAACGAACCCATCATTTCAGCAACAGGGTCTGCCACACGACTGTGACTGAAATGACTGGTTGGTTTGGGCCCCCACCAAAAAAGAAGCAATCAATCTCTCCTTGCACAAACTGGCTCTACAGAGGCAAGATGTCCACCTCCTCCTCATCGTCCGATTCCTCACCCCTTTCACTGTGTACATCCCCCTCCTCACAGATTATTAATTTGTCCCCACTGGAATCCACCATCTCAGGTCCCTGTGTACTTTCTGGAGGCAATTGCTGGTGAATGTCTCCACCGAGGAATTGATTATAATTCATTTTGATGAACATCATCTTCTCCACATTTTCTGGAAGTAACCTCGTACGCCGATTGCTGACAAGGTGAGCGGCTGCACTAAACACTCTTTCGGAGTACACACTGGAGGGGGGGCAACTTAGGTAAAATAAAGCCAGTTTGTGCAAGGGCCTCCAAATTGCCTCTTTTTCCTGCCAGTATACGTACGGACTGTCTGACGTACCTACTTGGATGCGGTCACTCATATAATCCTCCACCATTCTTTCAATGGTGACAGAATCATATGTAGTGACAGTAGACGACATGTCAGTACTCGTTGGCAGGTCCTTCAGTCCGGACCAGATGTCAGCACTCGCTCCAGACTGCCCTGCATCACCGCCAGCGGGTGGGCTCAGAATTCTTAGCCTTTTCCTCGCAGCCCCAGTTGCGGGAGAATGTGAAGGAGGAGCTGTTGACGGGTCGCGTTCCGCTTGACTTGACAATTTTCTCACTAGCAGGTCTTTGAACCTCTGCAGACTTGTGTCTGCCGGAAAGAGAGATACAACATAGGTTTTAAATCTAGGATCGAGCACGGTGGCCAAAATGTAGTGCTCTGATTTCAACAGATTGACCACCCGTGAATCCTGGTTAAGCGAATTAAGGGCTCCATCCACAAGTCCCACATGCCTAGCGGAATCGCTCTGTTTTAGCTCCTCCTTCAATGTCTCCAGCTTCTTCTGCAAAAGCCTGATGAGGGGAATGACCTGACTCAGGCAGGCAGTGTCTGAACTGACTACACGTGTGGCAAGTTCAAAGGGTTGCAGAACCTTGCACAACGTTGAAATCATTCTCCACTGCGCTTGAGTCAGGTGCATTCCCCCTCCTTTGCCTATATCGTAGGTAGATGTATAGGCTTGAATGGCCTTTTGCTGATCCTCCATCCTCTGAAGCATATAGAGGGTTGAATTCCACCTCGTTACCACCTCTTGCTTCAGATGATGGCAGGGCAGGTTCAGGACTGTTTGCTGGTGCTCCAGTCTTCGGCACGCGGTGGCTGAATGCCGAAAGTGGCCCGCAATTCTTCGGGCCACCGACAGCATCTCTTGCACGCCCCTGTCGTTTTTTAAATAATTCTGCACCACCAAATTCAATGTATGTGCAAAACATGGGACGTGCTGGAATTTGCCCAGATGTAATGCACGCACAATATTGGTGGCGTTGTCCGATGTCACAAATCCCCAGGAGAGTCCAATTGGGGTAAGCCATTCTGCGATGATGTTCCTCAGTTGCCGTAAGAGGTTGTCAGCTGTGTGCCTCTTATGGAAAGCGGTGATACAAAGTGTAGCCTGCCTAGGACCGAGTTGGCGTTTGCGAGATGCTGCTACTGGTGCCGCGGCTGCTGTTCTTGCTGCAGGAGGCAATACATCTACCCAGTGGGCTGTCACAGTCATATAGTCCTGAGTCTGCCCTGCTCCACTTGTCCACATGTCCGTGGTTAAGTGGACATTGGGTACAACTGCATTTTTTAGGACACTGGTGACTCTTTTTCTGACGTCTGTGTACATTTTCGCTATCGCCTGCCTAGAGAAATGGAACCTAGATGGTATTTGGTACCGGGGACACAGTACCTCAATCAAGTCTCTAGTTCCCTGTGAATTAACAGTGGATACCGGAAACACGTTTCTCACCACCCAGGCTGCCAAGGCCTGATTTATCCGCTTTGCAGCAGGATGACTGCTGTGATATTTCATCTTCTTCGCAAAGGACGGTTGGAAAGTCAATTGCTTACTGGAAGTAGTACAAGTGGTCTTCCGACTTCCCCTCTGGGATGACGATCGACTCCCAGCAGCAACAACAGCAGCGCCAGCAGCAGTAGGCGTTACACTCAAGGATGCATCGGAGGAATCCCAGGAAGGAGAGGACTCGTCAGACTTGACAGTGACATGGCCTGCATGACTATTGGCTTTCCTGTCTAAGGAGGAAATTGACACTGAGGGAGTTGGTGGTGTGGTTTGCAGGAGCTTGGTTACAAGAGGAAGGGATTTAGTGGTCAGTGGACTGCTTCCGCTGTCATCCAAAGTTTTTGAACTTGTCACTGACTTCTGATGAATGCGGTCCAGGTGACGTATAAGGGAGGATGTTCCTAGGTGGTTAACGTCCTTACCCCTACTTATTACAGCTTGACAAAGGCAACACACGGCTTGATACCAGTTGTCCGCATTTCTGTTGAAATAATTCCACACCGAAGAGGTGATTTTTTTTTTGTATTTTGACCAGGCATGTCAATGGCCATATTCGTCCCACGGACAACAGGTGTCTCACCGGGTGCCTGACTTAAACAAACCACCTCACCATCAGAATCCTCCTTGTCAATTTCCTCCCCAGCGCCAGCAACACCCATATCCTCATCCTGGTGTACTTCAACAGTGACATCTTCAATTTGACTATCAGGAACTGGACTGCGGGTGCTCCTTCCAGCACTTGCAGGGGGCGTGCAAATGGTGGAAGGCGCAACCTCTTCCCGTCCAGTGTTGGGAAGGTCAGGCATCGCAGCCGACACAATTGGACTCTCCTTGGGGATTTGTGATTTAGAAGAACGCACAGTTCTTTGCTGTGCTTTTGCCATCTTAACTCTTTTAAGTTTTCTAGCAGGAGGATGAGTGCTTCCATCCTCAGGTGAAGCTGAACCACTAGCCTTGAACATAGGCCAGGGCCTCAGCCGTTCCTTGCCACTCCGTGTCGTAAATGGCACATTGGCAAGTTTACGCTTCTCCTCAGACGATTTTGATTTAGATTTTTGGGTCATTTTACTGAGCTTTATTTTTTGGGATTTTACATGCTCTCTTCTATGACATTGGGCATCGGCCTTGGCAGACGACGTTGATGGCATTTCATCGTCTCGGCCATGACTAGTGGCAGCAGCTTCAGCACGAGGTGGAAGTGGATCTTGATCTTTCCCTATTTTACCCTCCACATTTTTGTTCTCCATTTTTTAATGTGTGGAATTATATGCCAGTATTATATTAATAGCAATGGCCTACTACTATATATACTGCGCACAACTGAAATGCACCACAGGTATGGATGGATAGTATACTTGACGACACAGAGGTAGGTAGAGCAGTGGCCTACTGTACCGTACTACTATATAGTATATACTGGTGGTCAGCAAACTGTGCAAAACTGAAATGCACCACAGGTATGGATGGATAGTATACTTGACGACACAGAGGTAGGTAGAGCAGTGGCCTACTGTACCTTACTGCTATATAGTATATACTGGTGGTCAGCAAACTGTGCAAAACTGAAATGCACCACAGGTATGGATGGATAGTATACTTGACGACACAGAGGTAGGTAGAGCAGTGGCCTACTGTACCATACTGCTATATATTATATACTGGTGGACAGCAAACTGTGCAAAACTGAAATGCACCACAGGTATGGATGGATAGTATACTTGACAACACAGAGGTAGGTAGAGCAGTGGCCTACTGTACCGTACTGCTATATAGTATATACTGGTGGTCAGCAAACTGTGCAAAACTGAAATGCACCACAGGTATGGATGGATAGTATACTTGACGACACAGAGGTAGGTAGAGCAGTGGCCTACTGTACCGTACTGCTATATATTATATACTGGTGAACAGCAAACTGTGCAAAACTGAAATGCACCACAGGTATGGATGGATAGTATACTTGACGACACAGAGGTAGGTAGAGCAGTGGCCTACTGTACCGTAGTGTTATATAGTATATACTGGTGGACAGCAAACTGTGCAAAACTGAAATGCACCACAGGTATGGATGGATAGTATACTTGATGACACAGAGGTAGGTAGAGCAGTGGCCTACTGTACCGTACTGCTGTATAGTATATACTGGTGGTCAGCAAACTGTGCAAAACTGAAATGCACCACAGGTATGGATGGATAGTATACTTGACGACACAGAGGTAGTTAGAGCAGTGGCCTTCTGTACAGTACTGCTATATAGTATATACTGGTGGTCAGCAAACTGTGCAAAACTGAAATGCCCCACAGGTATGGATGGATAGTATACTTGACGACACAGAGGTAGGTAGAGCAGTGGCCTTCTTTACCGTACTGCTATATACAGTGGCGTAACTAGAAATTTTTCTCCCCCAAGCCAAAAAATCCTTCGGCGCCCCCCCCCCCCCTCATACACCCCGTAATTGGCACTAGCAAAGGTAGAAAAATGCGCGCGCCGCAGGCGCGCGCTGGCAAAAAGGGTGTGTGGCTTTGTCGAAATGGGCATGGAGGGCGTGGCATTGCAGGAAAAGACTACCTTATACCCCAGTTTTGTAACCTGCACGCCCAGACGTTGGCCACCACAGGAAAGAAAAATAATCCTGATTCATGCCCCTTACATTATTTGTCATTTTTCCTCCTTATAGTAATGCCCAGTATACATTATGCCACATACTGCAATGGTCCTTAGACATTATTCCACACACAATCAGTGATCGCGCTGAGCCAAAAAAAAAGTGGGTCCCAGGGACCCTTCACTTTTAAAAATTGGGGTCCTACCGGTCGTTTTCTGGGTCCCATCGGAAATGAAGGTTCTTATTAATTTTAATCTTGTTTGGACACTACAAAAGTGTTGCAAGATGGGGGGGATGGGGTGACAATGCTGCTGGGCTCTGTAGCATGCAGGACACCCTGCACCAGAGCTGTAACTAGACATTTTGGTGCCCTTAGGCAGAAAGTGAATTGGTGTTAGACCACTTAGACCATAAAGAACAGGTAGTGCGCGCCGTAGGCGCGCCGCAAAATTTCAGGGGCGTGGCTTCATAGGGAAGGGGCGTGACCACATAATAGTGTCAATTCACATTACACCACACAGTAGTGGCGCTTATACACATTGCACCAGGTAGAACCTCCTATGCACACTGATCCAGGTAGATCACGTCATACACTTTGCTCCAGGTACAGCACGTCATACACTTTGCACCAGGTACAGCACGTCATACACTTTGCACCAGGTACAGCACGTCATACACTTTGCACCAGGTAGAGCACGTAATCATACACATTGCCGCTAGGTAGAGCACGTTATCATACACAGTGCGCCAGGTAGAACACGTTATACACACTGCGCCAGGTAGAGCACGTTATCATACACATTGCGCCAGGTAGAGCATGTTATCATACACATTGCCGCTAGGTAGAGCAAGTTATCATACACATTGCATCAGGTAGAGCATGTTATCATACACATTGCCGCTAGGTAGAGCAAGTTATCATACACATTGCCGCTAGGTAGAGCAAGTTATCATACACATTGCATCAGGTAGAGCATGTTATCATACACATTGCCGCTAGGTAGAGCAAGTTATCATACACATTGCCGCTAGGTAGAGCAAGTTATCATACACATTGCGTCAGGTAGAACACGTTATTATACACAATGCGCCTGGTAGAGCACGTTATTATACACAATGCGCCTGGTAGAGCACATTATCAGCCACATTGCGCCAGGTAGAACACGTTATTATACACAATGCGCCTGGTAGAGCACATTATCATACACATTGCGCCAGGTAGAACACGTTATTATACACAATACGCCTGGTAGAGCACGTTATAATACACATTGCACTAGGTAGAACACGTTATTATACACAATGCGCCTGGTAGAGCACGTTATTATACACATTGCACTAGGTAGAGCACGTTATCATACACATTGCGCCAGGTAGAACACGTTATCATACACATTGCGCCAGGTAGAACACGTTATCATACACATTGCGCCAGGTAGAACACGTTATTATACACATTGCGCCAGGTAGAGCACGTTATCATACACATTGCGCCAGGTAGAACACGTTATCATACACATTGCGCCAGGTAGAACACGTTATCATACACATTGCGCCAGGTAGAGCACGTTATCATACACATTGCGCCAGGTAGAACACGTTATTATACACATTGCGCCAGGTAGAGCACGTTATCATACACATTGCGCCAGGTAGAACACGTTATCATACACATTGCGCCAGGTAGAACACGTTATCATACACATTGCGCCAGGTAGAACACGTTATCATACACATTGCGCCAGGTAGAACACGTTATTATACACATTGCGCCAGGTAGAGCACGTTATCATACACATTGCGCCAGGTAGAACACGTTATCATACACATTGCGCCAGGTAGAACACGTTATCATACACATTGCGCCAGGTAGAGCACGTTATCATACACATTGCGCCAGGTAGAACACGTTATTATACACATTGCGCCAGGTAGAGCACGTTATCATACACATTGCGCCAGGTAGAACACGTTATTATACACATTGCGCCAGGTAGAACACGTTATTATACACATTGCGCCTGGTAGAGCACGTTATTATACACAATGCGCCTGGTAGAGCACTGAGGCACATTGCAGTAACCACTCACTTATCACCTCCAGTTGCACGAAGGGGCCGTTTGACACAAGTGGTACCGCCCCCATCAGCAACTCACTGACACTCACCATTTTTTCTGACAGCACAGTGCAGTGAGTGCACTGGCACAAGTAGCCAGCCTGCGCCTGTAGTAGCCGCAGCCTGGAGGAGCTCTATGTGAAATCGCAAGCAGAGGCTGTTCTCTGGCAAGAAGGAGCTCGTCCAATCGCTTCCCCTGACGGGCTGGCCACTGCTAAATATACCGATAATCAGTTCCAACTGTGTCAAAGTAGTGGAGCCCCAGGTGCAATGGGAAAGTCAGTGTCACTGCACAGTTGTACTGATTACTGGTATATTTAGCAGTGGCCAGCCCGTCAGGGGAAGCGATCGGAGGAGCTCCTTCTTGCCAGCCTCTGCTTGCGATTTTACAGATAGCTCCTTCATGCTGCGGCGCCGGCTGGCTACTTGTGCCAGTGCACTCACTGCACTGTGCTGTCAGAAAAATTGTGTCAGTGAGGCCCTGACACTCTGAGCGGCCTCACATTGCACACACGGAGCTTGCAGCCCCCGGACATCCCGCATCTGCACCAGCTACTCCAGGTGAAGTGGGGCGATGCAGCACTGTCTACTGCTAACCAACAGCGGGAGCTGCGCAGCCCGGCCGGCTCCTGCTGGAAGGTAGTTGTCGGGTCTCGGTGGGGCGTTGAGCGGGTCCCGGGTAGGGGGGTGGCGGCGGGCAGATCCGGAGCTGTACTCCCAGTCGCAGAGGAGGGTGCTGGCGGCAGAGCGGCAGTGGAGCCGGATGAGCGGGGCCAGTCTGTCAGCCCTGCAGCACAGATTCATGTGCTGGCGGGGAGCAGGATTCAAAGCGGGAGATGCTGCAGGCTGTGATTGGATGGAGACTACAGGAGGTGATTGGCCGAGGAAACAGCCAGTCACCTCCTGCATTCCGCTGACAGGCTTAACACATGCAAACACATATTCAGATGAGCGCGTCCTGTGGGACCCGCTCATCTTCTAAATGTGAGTCCCGGGCGGCTGTTTCTGGGTAAAATACGCGCCATAGCGCGTTTTTGCGATCACTGACAATAATGCACATGACACAATATGCACACACCGTAATGCCCCCGACACATTATGCCACACACCGTAATGCCCCCGACACATTATGCCACACACCGTAATGCCCCCGACACATTATGCCACACACCGTAATGCCTGTGACACATTATGACAGGAATCGCAATGCCCGTTATACATTATGCTACACACTGCAATGCCCCTGATACATTATAGCACATACAATGTCTGTGACACAGTATGACACACAACACAATGATCCTGAGACATTATACCACATACCGCAATGCCCGTGACATAGTCTACAACACACCGTAATGCCAGATACATTATGACACACACTGCAATGTCCGTGATACATTATGCCACACACCGTAATGCCCATTACACATTAAGTTCTACAGTAAGGCTTCCAATTACTTTTAAATTACCTGCTCGTTGCCAGGGGTTTCATGCTCTTGGTTCCATGCACGGTGCCAGGATGTCATGCTCGTTGCCAGGGGTTTCATGCACTGGGTGTCATGCTCGTTGCTAGGGGGTAGTACTTGTTGCTAGGGCTGTGCTCCCAGTGCCACATATGCTCCCAGTGCCAGATATTCCCCCACAGTGCCAGGTATATGCACCCAGTGCCAGATATTCCCCCACAGTGCCAGGTATATGCACCCAGTGCCAGATATTCCCCCACAGTGCCTGCTTCCCCCCCCAGTGCCAGGTATATGCCCCCAGTGCCGGGTATATGCCCCCCCAGTGCCAGGTATATTCCCCCAGTGCCAGGTATATGCCCCCCCAGTGCCAGGTATATGCCCCCAGTGCCAGATATTCTCCCACAGTGCCAGATATTCCCCCCAAGTGCCAGGTATATGCCCCCAGTGCCAGGTACATGCCCCCCAGTGCCAGTTATATGCCCCCAGTGCCAGGTATATGCCCCCAGTGCCAGATATTCCCCCCCAGTGCCTGCTTCCCCCCCAGTGCCAGGTATATGCCCCCAGTGCCGGGTATATGCCCCCCCAGTGCCAGGTATATGCCCCCAGTGCCGGGTATATGCCCCCCCAGTGCCGGTTATATGCCCCCAGTGCCAGGTACATGACCCCAGTGCCAGATATTCCCCCCCAGTGCCTGCTTCCCCCCCAGTGCCAGGTATATGCCTCCAGTGCTGGGTATATGCCCCCCCCCAGTGCCAGGTATATGCCCCCAGTGCCAGGTACATGCCCCCAGTGCCGGGTATATGCCCCCCCCCCAGTGCCAGGTATATGCCCCCAGTGCCAGGTACATGCCCTCAGTGCCGGGTATATGTCCCCAGTGCCAGATCGGCCCCCCCAGTGCCAGGTACATGCCCCCAGTGCCGGGTATATGCCCCCCCAGTGCCAGGTATATGCCCCCAGTGCCAGGTACATGCCCTCAGTGCCGGGTATATGTCCCCAGTGCCAGATCTGCCCCCCCAGTGCCAGGTATATGTCCCCAGTGCCGGGTATATGCCCCAGTGCCTGCTCCCCCGCCCCCCCCCCCTATGTGTTGGAGGGACACGAGCGCATCGCGCGTCTCTCCTGTGTCCCTCCTGGCTCTCCCCCGGCTGGTCTAATAACGGAAGTGCCGTTCGTGAGCCAATCAGAGCTCACGAACGGCACATGCTTCCTTAGACCAGCCGGGGGAGAGCCAGGAGGGACACAGGAGAGACGCGCGATGCGCTCGTGTCCCTCCAACACATAGGGGGGGGGCCGGGGGAGCAGGCACCGCAGGGAGGGAGAGCCGGAGAGGAGATCGCAGATTGACATGCGGACGCTCGTCCGCATGTCAATCTGTTCTAAATCAGTGGCGCCCCCGCAGCCCCTCGCCCCCAAGCCACCGTGAGGACTGCGGGGGCAGTAGTTACGCCACTGGCTATATAGTATATACTGGTGGTCAGCAAACTGTGCAAAACTGAAATGCACCACAGGTATGGATGGATAGTATACTTGACGACACAGAGGTAGGTAGAGCAGTGGACTACTGTACCATACTGCTATATATATAGTTATAATGGTGGTCAGCAAAATTCTGCACTGTCCTCCTACTATATACTACAATGAAGCACAGCTATGGAGCGTTTTTCAGGCAGAGCACGTATAATACTGGTGGTCACTGGTCACTGGCCAGCAAAACTCTGCACTGTCCTCCTACTATATAATACTGCTGGTCCCCAGTCCCCACAATAAAGCAATTAGCACACTGAGCACAGATATTTGCAGCACACTGAGCACAGTCAGATATGGAGCGTTTTTCAGGCAGAGAACGTAGATATTTGCACTTGCAGCACACTGAGCACAGATATTTGCAGCACACTGAGCACAGATATTTGCAGCACAATTTGCAGCCCACTGAACATAGAAACTGAGAGGACGCCAGCCACGTCCTCTCACGATCATCTCCAATGCACGAGTGAAAAATGGCGGCGACGCGCGGCTCCTTATATAGAATACGAATCTCGCGAGAATCCGACCGTGGGATGATGACGTTCGGGCGCGCTCGGGTTAACTGAGCAAGGCGGGAGGATCCGAGTTGCTTGGACCCGTGAAAAAAAAGGTGAAGTTCGGGCGGGTTCGGATCCCGAGGATCCGAACCCGCTCATCACTAGTTAAAATAGACGTAAAGTTGAACGCCAGTGGCGTAAATCTCGTAGTTCAAGTGACTTTCTCACATATAAGACCACCTACCACTCTTATCGTAATGCTCTGGACACTGCCAAACAAACATATTTTCAATCTCTCATCTCTGCTCAAGCCTCTAACCCCAAGCGACTTTTTAATACATTTAAATCACTTCTTGTCCCTCCCTCACCTAACCCACCAGCCACTGTCAGTGCGCAAGATCTTGCTTCCTATTTCAAGGACAAGATTGACAAGATCCGAAATTAAATGGTATGCTCTTCCACAGCAAATGACCTGCTCAATTCCCTGCCTGAACCCTCTAACACCTTCTCTTCCTTTGATCCTACAAATGAAGATGAAGTATCTGCACTCTTTTCATCTGCCTACTCTAATACCTCTCCCCTTGACTCTATACCCTCACAAATTAGTAAAGCTCTGTCTACTGTGCTCATCCCAACCTTAACGAAAATCTGTAATCTCTTTCTGTCTACTGGTATCTTTCCTTCTCTATACAAGCATGCAGTGATTACTCCCATTCTGAAAAAACAAAACTCTGACCCGAACTCTCTCTCTAACTACCGTCCCATCTCTCAGCTCCCATGCTCCTCCAAGCTACTGGAGAGACTTGCCTACACTCGCCTCACACACTTTCTTAACTCACACAGCCTACTGGACCCACTTCAGTCAGGATTTCGTGCCCAACACTCCACAGAGACAGCACTGACTAAGGTAGTGAATGATTTGGTCACTGCTAAATCTAAAGGACATTACTCTCTACTTATTCTCCTTGATCTCTCTGCTGCTTTTGACACTGTTGACCACTCTCTTCTCATACAAACACTACAATCCCTAGGTATTCAGGACACAGCCCTTTCTTGGTTCTCATCCTACCTATCTAATCACTCCTTCAGTGTTCGTTTCTCTGATTCCACCTCTCCTTCGCTACCTCTCTCAGTTGGAGTACCGCAAGGCTCAGTCCTAGGTCCTCTGCTTTTCTCTATCTATACCACATCTCTTGGCAAACTAATCAACTCTTTCGGATTTCAGTACCATCTGTATGCGGATGATACTCAAATCTACCTATCCTCCCCTGATTTGGCACCATCTGTATTGGGCCGTGTCACTGAATGCCTTTCTGCCATTTCATCTTGGATGACATCTCGCCACCTCAAACTTAATATTTCCAAAACAGAATTAATTATATTTCCACCGGCCAATAGTAGTTTCCAACCTGATATCTCTATCACTGTTGAGAACTCTGCAATCACCCCTACCCCACAAGCTCGCTGCCTAGGTGTCATTCTTGACTCTGAACTGTCCTTTGTTACCCACATTCAATCTGTCTCAAGATCATGTTACATACATCTAAGAAACATATCCAAAATACGCCCTTATCTTACACAAGACACAGCAAAAACTCTAATCCATGCTCTCATTATCTCCCGCATTGATTATTGTAATAGTCTCCTGACCGGTCTTCCCAAACATAGGCTCTCACCACTACAATCCATTTTGAATGCAGCTGCGAGGCTAATCTTCCTTGCCAGACGTTCATCGTCTGCAGATCCGCTCTGTCAGTCCCTCCATTGGTTACCGGTATTCTAGCGTATTAAATATAAAATACTTTTACTCACATACAAGGCTATTAACCAAACTGCACCAACATACATCTCTTCACTCATCTCAAAATATCTCCCTACCCGACCTCTCCGCTCTGCACAAGATCTACGTCTCTCATCCACACGCATTACTTGTTCACACTCAAAATTACAGGACTTTATCCGGGCTTCACCCACTCTGTGGAATGCCCTCCCACGCACAGTAAGACTCGCCTCTAGTCTCCAAACCTTTAAATGTTCCCTGAAAACTCACCTCTTCAGACAAGCCTATCAAATTCCAGACCCACCCACATAACCTTCAGTGCTTCCCTATCTAATTACATCCTCTGTAGAGTATTCATAACATCACATATCTTGTCTTTCTTTAGTCTCACACCCTCCTGACACTTGGATAACTTTGTGGGGTATCATCATACAACCCATTAAGAACCTAGCAATCTGGTGGACCATTATGCAATAGGTAGCATCTATCCTTGTGTATCTATGCCTATTTCCCTACAGATTGTAAGCTTGCGAGCAGGGCCTTCCTACCTCTATGTCTGTCTGTTTTTACCCAGTTTTGTTCTATTACTGTTGTTCTAATTGTAAAGCGCAACGGAATATGCTGCGCTATATAAGAAACTGTTAATAAATAAATAAATAATAAATACACGGAAATACAACAGTCATAAACATTATTGTGATAATAGTCGGTACACATAATAGGCTTCATAGTAGTACACATAATAGGCTTCATAGCAGTCATTTATTTCTGTACTAACTGTTGGCGGAGCAAAATATGAATATCATTATTATAGCTACATTAGTTAAGACTTAATAGAGATCCACTTCTGAGTAGAAATTGCAAATTTCCAAGAAATAGTAATTCAGGCTAAGAATTACAGATATCTGCCAAATAGCTCACCGTAAAGCAGCGGCATCTAGTGAAACACAAAGCACATCAGGAATTCATTGTCATCATGGAAAAAGGGATGGAAACAAAAGCCTACTGTACTATCTACTTGTTAGTATCAAGTTCTTAACCATAGCAAACACGGCCCTTTTAATGTGAGGTTAGAATAGAGATCTAGTGTACAGGAAGATTAGTGTAACATAAACCAAGTGAATGTTTTGTTTAGCGGGCAAAATGTTTATGTGCATTTTTGTATAAATACCATGTAATTCTGACGGAGTCTAGTGTGCGATATCAACTTGATAAGTCGTATCAATAACTGCAATTAATGGCCATCCAATATATACTCATGTCTAGATTAATATATTTTTCCACAACTGGAATAAATTCACAAACAACTAAGTGGTTTTACGGGTACGGTGAATACATATTGGGGTACGGTGATTACATATTGTGGAATGGTGAATACATATTGGGGTACGGTGAATACATATTGGGGAATGGTGAATACATATTGGGGTATGGTGAATACATATTGGGGTAAGGCGAATACATATTGGGGTACGGTGATTACATATTGGGGAATGGTGAATACATATTGGGGTACGGTGAAAACATATTGGGGTACAGTGAATACAGGTGTGGTATGGAAAGTCGACCACACTCAGGTGGACAGTCTAGGTCGACAGTAACTAGGTTGACAGGAATTTTAGGTCGACAGGATTTGTAGGTCGACATGTTGTAGGTCGACAGGTCGTTTTCGCCATACAGTGACCGGGAACCCCAATTACTGCACTGTGTCCCCTCGCATGGCTTGCGGGCAGGTTACTATTCCCAATCGTAGTCCACGTGGATCGTTAAGTATGAAAAAGTTCAAAAAAAGAAAAAAATTGTGAAAAAATCATGTCAACCTTTCGACCTAGAACATGTCGACCTAGAAACCCTATCGACCTAGTTACTGTCAAACAATGGTGGTCGACCTAGACACTGTCAACCTAAGTGTGGTCGACCTAGAGACCAGATACCAGTGAATACATATTGGGGTAAGATGAATACATATTGGGGCAGCTAGTTTTGTGCATTTATCTGCCAGATACAGTAGGCAGACTCTGATCATACCTTCATAAGCTGCAAACAGAATCTGCCTGCTTAAGTTAATGTGAGGCAGCCGCTGGATTGGGCAACGGCTTCAACACTTAATCAAATCTACAGTACCCCGTTCTGTGTTGATTTTATGGATAAATGTATTTTTTTCACTGTGCACAGTGATCCATGCTCCCTAATTTTCCAAGGGTCAATCAAGATTTATTACGAATAAAAGTAAAGGTGCGGTCCATTTGATATTCACTAACAGCAAACTGTAGGCATGGGTAGCCCTATAATGGGTGTTGCTGGTGATCAGGAATCTGCCAGTTTTGTCACAGTTTCGTCTATGAAAGTTGGTAGCTACTGTTTAGCACAAAAGGAACATTATAATCAAACAAAACCATAGTTTCTGTCCCTTCCTTTCTTTCTACCTCCTCTTGTCTGCCCCCCTTTGTTTCTCTAATTACAGATGGACTTTCTTAATCTAATGAAGGGAAAAGGCTTAGAAAAATGTAATGAGACTTGACCCAGTTAATTTTCTAATAAATTCCATAAAAAGTTGGTAGATAACTATATACAGTACAAGTTGATAGCTGCTATTTCACAAAATGCAGTTTATATTTTAGGTTTAGTAAAACTTTAGTCATATATGGACATATGTTTAGAAAACATACTCTTACAGACATAGATTTCAGGAATCAATAGACTCGCCTTGCACTCATCTTGAAGAAATAGACTCATGGGAGTATATTTATAGACTCATAGACTCAAGAGGGTATATTTAAAATTCTACTTATCATTTATCTAGCACCTTTAAGAAGATAGAGTAATAGCTAGAATTTGCTTGGTTGCTATTGGCTATCTCCACTTCTATAAACCTGCACTTTAAACCCCATAGTTACATCTTGCAGAAATACCATACAGTTATAAAGTATATAATCATGATAGGGTACACAACGTCCTCTTCCCACTTTTGTGATAGCCACTGCAGAGACCATTTTAGTGACCACCATACAATAAAAAAAAAATTGTTTTGTGACTGTCATACACTGCAGCATTTGTGACAGCCATACAATACTAAGAACATTTTTGTGATTTGCAATACTGAGAGCATTTTTACAACTGCCATACAATACAGAGAGCATGTGAATGACCCATAGAGATGAGCGGGTTCGATTCCCTGGAACCCAACCCCCCCCGAACTTCACGCTTTGAGTCCGGATCAGAGTCCGGCTCGGGTTTTCCCCGCCAGACTCGGAAACCAGAATGAGGCAAAACATCATCATCCCGCTGTTGGATTCTCATGAGTTTTGGATTCCATATAAGGATCCGCGCGTCGCTGACATTTTCACTCCAGTCCTGGAGAGTGTAGCAAGAGGACGTGTTTCCTCAGTGTCTGTGCGAGAAAGTGGCGTGGCACGTGGGGTGGCGACCTGCTCTTTTGTATCATTCCAGTGGTGCTGCCTTGTGCTGCATCAGTCCAGTGGTGGTGTCTTGTGCTGCATCAGTCCAGTCACAGTGGTGGTGTCCTGTGCTGCCATAAGTCCAGTGCTGCTGTATAAGTTCAGACCAGTGGTGCTGTCTTGTGTTGCATCAGTCCAGTGGTGGTGTCTTGTGCTGCATCAGTCTAGTCACTCCAGTGGTGATGTCCTGTGCTGCCATAAGTCCAGTGGTGCTGCTGTATAAGTCCAGTCCAGTGGTGCTGCTGTATAAGTCCAGTCCAGTGGTGCTGCCGTATAAGTCCAGTCCAGTGGTGCTGCCATATAAGTCCAGTCCAGTGGTGATGCCATATAAGTCCAGCGGCACTGCCGTATAAGTCCAGTCCAGTGGTGCTGCCGCATAAGTCCAGTCCAGTGGTGATGCCATATAAGTCCAGCGGCACTGCCGTATAAGTCCAGTCCAGTGGTGCTGCCATATAAGTCCAGTCCAGTGGTGATGCCATATAAGTCCAGCGGCACTGCCGTATAAGTCCAGTCCAGTGGTGCTGCCGCATAAGTCCAGTCCAGTGGTGCTGCCGTATAAGTCCAGCGGCACTGCCGTATAAGTCCAGTCCAGTGGTGCTGCCATATAAGTCCAGTCCAGTGGTGATGCCATATAAGTCCAGCGGCACTGCCGTATAAGTCCAGTCCAGTGGTGCTGCCATATAAGTCCAGTCCAGTGGTGATGCCATATAAGTCCAGCGGCACTGCCGTATAAGTCCAGTCCAGTGGTGCTGCCGCATAAGTCCAGTCCAGTGGTGATGCCATATAAGTCCAGCGGCACTGCCATATAAGTCCAGTCCAGTGGTGCTGCCATATAAGTCCAGTCCAGTGGTGATGCCATATAAATCCAGCGGCACTGCCGTATAAGTCCAGTCCAATGGTGCTGCCGCATAAGTCCAGTCCAGTGGTGCTGCCGTATAAGTCCAGCGGTACTGCCATATAATTCCAGGGGTACTGACGTATAAGTCCAGCGGTACAGCCATATAAGTCCAGGGGGACTGCCGTATAAGTCCAGGGGTACTGCCGTATAAGTTCAGCGGACCTGCCTATAAGTCCAGGGGTACTGCCGTATAACTCCAGCAGTACTGCCTTATAACTCCAGCGGTACTGCCATATAAATCCAGTGGTGCTGTCCTGTGCTGTATATTATTTACTCCAAATAAAGGGGTTATTAATATTTAATCCAAATAATTTGGACAGGGTTGCCCTGTGTGGTGTAGGGGTATGGTCTCCTGTGCTGCATATTACTATAATAACTCCAAATAAAAGGGTTATTATCCAATAAATTTTTACAGGCTTTGCCGTGTGTTTGTGGTTTAGGGGTATGCTCTCCTGTGCTGCATATTATTATGATAACCCCAAAGAAAAGGGTTATTATTATCAATATAATATTTAAAGGGATTCCCTGTGTGATGTAAGGGTACGCTCTCCTGTGTCACATATTGTTATATAACTCCAGAAAAATAATGGAGATCAAAAATTTGGAGGATAAAATAGGGAAGGATCAAGAAAAACTTCCTCCTAGTGCTGAAACTGCTGCCACCAGTCATGACATAGACGATGAAATAAAAAATAAAAAAACTGAGACGTTGGTCACAGGTTGTTTAGGTACCGGCGCTTTAAATCAATTAAGTGTCTATCAGTGTTCCAGCTGCTGAGTGAACACAGCCTGCCAAGCTATGTATATGGAAATGAAACAGATAAATGTAGAAAAAAAACACTGCGCTTGGGACACTGGTAAATATGAAAAATTTATTATTATTTATTACCAGTTATTTATATAGTGCACACATATTCCGCAGCGCTGTACAGAGAATATTTGCCCATTCACATCAGTCCCTGCCCCAGTGGAGCTTACAATCTATATTCCCTATCACATGTACACACAGACATTCACACTAGGGTTAATTTCTTTGTTGGGAACCAATTATCCTACCGGTATATTTTTGGATTGTGGGAGGAAACCGGAGTACCTGGAGGAAGCCCACACAAGTACAGGGAGAATATACAAACTCTGCACAGTTCGGGCCATGGTGGGAATCAAACCCATGACCTCAGTGCAGTGAGGCAGCAATGCTAACCTTTACACCATCCTCACTGCTCCTAGCATCTGGAGACTTTTACATGGGTATAAATAAAGAATCAGCAGAAGGAAGTGATCTGTCTTGAGGAAGTCTCCAGTTGCTAGGAGACGAAATGCGTTGACGCCCACTTCCTTTCGTTTGCACTCTCTCGCTATTGGACCTCCTGGCGACCTTCTACAGCTATCTGGCTCTCACATTATACCTCCATTACCCAACAGTACTTTCTTGTGCACATCACGGAGACGGTCTTTTCATACAGCGGACAGGCAGTGCACTGATCTATCCAAAGGCTGCAGCCCTGTTAAATGAACATTGCTTTACATACCACGGGCACATTATTGCTACAGGATCCCTGACTGCTATACAGGAACCAGCAAGGTGGTAACTATACATGTCAATATGTGACTGCATCCTGTTGCTATCATACTAATCATTAGGTGCATGTACTGTGAGAGCCAACTAGCAGATTACTAACAACTTAACCCCACTGGGACGCCGGTGGTGCAGTTTTACATATCCTTCAGGACAGACATTTATCCCAGCAATTTTACTAACTAGTATTAAAATATTGCTACTGTTTATTATTGCACTTTATTTCCATTGTAAAACAGTTTGTTTTAATATCCAATATCTGGAGCTTGCAAGCTCATAGACATGTGCTAATTGTTTTATATGAAAACAAGTATGTTGTTTGTGAATTTATGTTTATAAAACAAAGATTTTTTTTATATGAATGAGCTACATTGAGTCTATTCATTCTGACAGACAGCACTTTTAGATATTTAATTATCTATATTTACCAGTGTCCCAAGCGCAGTGTTTTTTCTATAGACGATGAAATGCCATCAACGTTGTCTGCCAAGGCCAATACCCAATGTCATAGTAGAGGGCATGTAAAATCCAAAAAGCCAAAGTTCAGTAAAATGACCCCAAAAAATGTATTTAAATTGTCTGAGGAGAAACGTAAACTAGCCAATATGTAATTTACGACAGGAATGGCAAGGAACGACTAAGGCCCTGGCCTATGTTCATGACAAGTGGTTCAGCTTCACATGACGATGGAAGCCCTCATCCTCCTGCTAGAATAATGAAAAGAGTTAACCTGGCAAAAGCACATCAAAGAACTGTGCATTCTAAGATGGTATTACAAATCCCCAAGGAGAGTCCAAGTGTGTCGGCTGTTGCGATGCCTGACCTTCCCAACACTGGACGGGAGAGGTGGCTCCTTCCACCATTTGCACGCCCTCTGCAAGTGCTGGAAGGAGCACCCACAGTCCAGTTTCTGATATTCAAATGGAAGATGTCACTGTTGAAGCACACCAGGATGAGGATATGGGTGTTGCTGGCGCTGAGGAGGAAGTTGACGAGGAGAATTCTGATGGTGATGTGGTTTGTTTAAATCAGGCAACGGGGAAGACAGTTGTTGTCTGTGGGATGAATAAGCCCATTGTCATGCCTGGGCAAAATACCAAAAAAGCCACCTCTTCAGTGAGGAATATTTTCTCCACAAATCTGGACAACAGGTGTCAAGCCATGTATTGCCTTTGTCAATCCATAATAAGTAGGGGTAAGGACGTTAACAACCTAGGAATATCCTCCCTTATATGTCACCTGCAGCACATTCATCAGAAGTCATTGTCAAGTTCAGAAATTTTGGGTAAGAGTGTAAGCAGTCCACTGACACCTAAATCCCTCTGTCCTGTTGTACCCAAGCTCCTGCAAGCCACACCACCAACTCTCTCAACGTCAATTTCCTCCTCAGTCAGGAACGTTAGTAGTCCTGCAGGCCATGTCACTGGCATGACTGACGAGTCCTCTCCTAACCGGGATTCCTCCGGAGGATCCTTGAGTGGTATGCCTGCTGCTGCCGCTGCTGTTGTTGCTCCTGGTAGTCGATCGTCATCCCAGAGGGGAAGTCAGAAGACCACTTGTACTACTTCAACTAAGGAATTGACTGTCCAACAGTCCTTTGTGAGGAAGATGAAATATGACAGCAGTCATCCTGTTGAAAAGTGGATAACTGAGGCCTTGACAGCTATATTGGTGTTAGACGTGCGTCCGGTATCCGCTATTAGTGCAGTGGGATTTAAACAATTGATGGAGGTAGTGTGTCCTCGGTACCAAATCCCATCTAGATTCCATTTCACTAGGCAGGCGATACCGAGAATGTACAGAGACGTCAGAAAAAGTGTTCTCAATGTCCTAAAAAATGCGGTTGTACCCACTTTACCACGGACATGTGGACAAGTAGAACAGGGCAGACTAAGGACTATATGACTGTGACAGCCCACTGGGTACTTGTATCACCTTGCACAGCAATAACAGCAGTGGCACTAGTAGCAGCATCTCAGAAACGCCAGCTCGCTCCAAGGCAGGCTACGCTGTGTGTCACCGGTTTCATTAAGAGGCACACCGCCGACAATCTCTTAGAGAAACTGAGGGAAATCATCGCCCAATGGATTACCCCACTTAGACTCTCCTTGGGATTTGTGATATCAGACAACGCCACCAATATTGTGCGGGCATTAAATCAGGGCAAATTCCAGCATGTCCCATGTTTTGCTCACACAATAAATTTGGTGGTGCAGCATTTTTTGAGAAATGACAGGGCCGTTCAGGAGACGCTTTCAGTGGCCCAAAAATGTCAGGACACTTTCAAGAATGAGCGACTGTGTGCCGAGGACTGGAGGACAATTCCATCTTGCACCTCTTTTTTTTCTTTGCATGATGTGCTCTTTGGGGCCTATGTTTTAAAACTGCCATCCTGTCTGCCACTGCAGTGCCAATCCTAGATGAGCCAGGTGTTTGTGCCGCCCACTTGTGTCACTTAGCTTAGTCATCCAGCGACCTTGGTGCAACCTTTTGACCTAAAAACAATATTGTGAGGTGTGAGGTGTTCAGAATCGACTGGAAATTAGTGGAAATGAATGTTATTGAGGTTAATAATACCGTAGGATCAAAATTACCCCAAAATTCTGTGATTTTAGCTGTTTTTGTGTTTTTTTTGTCGAAAATCATCCAGATCCAAAACCAAAACCCAAAAGGGTGGTTTTGGCAAAACCAATCCAGATCCAAAACACGAGCGGGGATCCAGATCCAAAACCAAACACAAAACACGAAAAGTGCCTGCCGCAGATCTCTAATGACCCCTATACAGTAAAGACTACTTTTAAGACCACCACACAATATAATGCACTCATCCTTCCTAAATAATCATTAACTCCTTCAGGATTATCATAGCAACCCCATTTAACATAACAGAACCCCTCATATAAACATTTATTTTTCCATTCTCATTCTTTACCTTCTCTAATAATAGAAAATATTTCAAAAAGCCCTCAAATAGCAATAATCTTAACTCATCCTTACATTAAAACTCTTGCGCAATGTTCTTGATTTTACGTCTAAACTTCCCAAACAATGTCCATAAGACACCCCTTCTCCCCACCCCAACCCCCCAGCTTTACCTGTTGCTGTTTTTTTTCTCACGGAGACGGGCCTGATTTTCCACAAGCTAGTACAGCAAACCACCGCAGCATGCAGTGACCAGGATCCCGGAGCCACAATGGCTAATAGGGCCCACCAGGTACAAGCAGATGAGGATTGGGCACACTGCAGTTTGCTACTACATCATGGGAATTAATACTAGGTAGTTCCCATGAGACTCTGCAGAGGAGCCATAGGAGCATGTGCTGTTCTCTGACAGGAGGTACCCATTACATACTCCTCTGATTGTGGAGATTATCATCAGGCAGCCTCATGGGACTTCCCAAAGGCAGACTTTCCATTCCTAATGATATATCTGATTGAAACTGAGCTTTAATAAGAAAGTATTAAGAAAGTATAAGAAATGATTTAGGTGACTGTGGTATAAGAGAGGGAAGAGCCTGTGTGCATGCTCTGTGTGGGCCCCCTCCCCTCTGGCACTGCAGTAGACTCTGGCTATGTTCCAGAGTCTAATGGCCATACTGTACAGTTCTCCAGGAACATGACACCTGCTTGATGTTCCCAGAGACTTCTCTACTGCGCATGTGCAAGTCTCCAGGACAATGGCCACTGAGCCATTTTCCTGATGAAAGCTGTCTGCAGGGCTGGTTAACACATTACCCTGGAGAAGTAATTATAATTATGTGGGTACAGAATGTGCGGTGTGGGCCCCCTGTACCTAGGAGCCAATGTGCACTGTACACACTGCACCCATTATAGATATTTGCACCTGCAGTGCAACACGGTTTTGCCCAGTTGTGTGCTTTTGCCTTTGCATGCAACTCTGAATCAGACCCTTAATTTCATATGTGGCTATTCTTCTAACAAACCCAAAAATACATACTGTAGTAAGATAGTAACATAGTATCTAAGGTTGAAAAAAGACAATTGTCCATCGAGTTCAACCTGTTGGTGGTCTCCTATGCAGTTTTCTTTTAGGACTAATTTTGCCTCATGCTGATGTCAGCTGTTTTGTTTTAATGACAGCCGTTGTGTTTTAATAATTATAGTGCGTGACTAAGCACCATAACCCTGAATATCCTTATCCATTAGGAATTTATCTAACCCATTCTTAAAGGTGTTGACTGAGTCCGCCGTTACTACTTCCTCAGGCAGGGAATTCCAAACACATATTGTCCTTACTGTGAAAACACCTTTTTGCCGCATTGTGCGGAATCTCCTCTAACCTAAGCGAGTGTCCACGTGTCCTCTGAGCTGATCTTATAAAAAACAGGTCCCTCCCAAGCTCTGTGTATTGTCCCCTTTTATATTTCTAGATGTTGATCATGTCCCCACTTAGTCTCCTCTTTTACAGTGTAAACATGCGTAGCCTTACAAGCCTTTCCTCGTATTCCAGCATCTCCATTCCCTTAATTAGTTTGGCCGCCCGCCTCTAAACCTTTTCAAGCTCCAGGATATCCTGTTTGTAGTATGGTGCCCAAAATTGTACACAGTATTCTAGATGTGGCCTCACTAGTGATTCATATAACGGGAGTATAACACTCTCGTCCCTTGCATCAATTCACCGTTTTATGCATGCTAATATCTTATTAGCCTTCTTTGCTGCAATCCTACTTTGGGTACTGCTGCTTAGTTTGCTATCTATGTGAACACCCAAGTCTTTTTCCAGTACAGAATCCCCTAATATTACCCCATTTAGTATGTAGGTATTGTTTTTGTTCTTGCTACAACAATGCATTACCTTACACTTGTCGGTATTGAATCTCATTCTCCATTTAGCTGCCCATGCGTCTAGTTTCACTAAATCATTCTGAAGAGACTCTGCATCCCCCTCCATATTTATAACCTTACACAATTTTGTATCGTCTGCAAAGATTGACACCATGCTCTCTAGACCTACGGTTAGGTCGTTAATGAAAATGTTAAACAATAGTGGTCCAAGTACAGACCCTTGTGGCACACCACTTAGCACTTCAGTCCAATTTGAAAATGATCAATTAACCACAACGCACTGCTCCCTATTATCTAACCAATTTTTGACCCAAGTGCATATTGTGCTCCCTAGCCCTATTTCTTGTAGCTTATAGATAAGTTGCATGTGTGGTACTGTGTCAAAAGCTTTGGCAAAGTCTAAAAATATTATATCCACCTCCTTACCCTGATCAAGAATCACACTTACTGTTTCATAAAAGCCAAGTAAGTTGGTTTGACATGATCTATCTTTGACAAATCAATGTTGGTTCCTTTTAATGACCTTATTGACTTCAAATAACTTCGGAACACTATCCCTTAGAATACCTTCCAATACTTTCCCCACTAAAGATGTAAGACTAACTGGTCTATAATTACCCGGTTCAGCTTTGCTTCCCTTTTTGAATATTGGCACCACCTCCGCTATACGCCAGTCCTTGGGAACCATACCTGATATAATTGAATCTTTGAAAATCAAAAATAGTGGCCTTGCTAGTTCAGAATGAAGCTCCATAAGAACCCTTGGGTGAATTCCAGCCGCTCTTAAAAAAATTTAATCTAGTTAGGATTCCTGGTGACATGTGTAAAGAAAATCCGGATTCTATATAATTGGTAAAGGATACTGCAACTTTCCATGCAGGTGTTATAAGCCACAGGCATAGCTCTCCACCTGTGTGGGTCCTGCCCATTGCCAGGCGACCAGGATGCTGTGTCAGACCTGCCGTACTGATTGATGGTCCAGTGGTTGCTAGGCAACTGGGACTCAGAGTGACCGCGGTGTCTTCTGGTCCTGGCTGCTACTAAGCGGGGATGCTTTGCTCGTACGTGCAGCCGCTCAGCTTTGAGTAATTATGAGCTGGTCTATCTGCAGCAGTGTGATTGGCCCATGCTTCTGTTATAAAGTCCTGTGCTTGAATGCCAGTGATATTTCTGGAGTCTTTTCAATCGGTCCCTGTTCCTGGCTGCTGATTTTATGAAGTCTTGTTGCTGATGCCATAACCATGCTTCCAGCCCTATTCCTTGCAGCTAAGTACCTGTATCTTTGTATATTACTACTAGTGGCATACATCAACCTAGGTACCTTATTACTACTGCTTCATTAGTAGTTGCTGTTTGGAACTGTGTTCATTTCTCAGTGGATACTGCCTGTGGCTTACATGAATCAAGATACCTATTACTGCTACTTCATTAGTAGTTGCTGTTTGTAACTGTGTTCATCTCCCTTGCTGTGGGTACTGCCTGTGGCTTGCATGAACTATTGCATACAATCATTGCTACATCATTAGTAGATGCTGTGCTCTTCAAACATACCTCCCTTCCCGTGAATACATTCTGAGAATGCACTGTGGGGGTCATTCCGACCTGATTGCACGCTAGCTATTTTTTGCAGCACTGCGATCAGGTCAAAACTTGGCAAAACTGCGCATGCATATGCACCACAATGTGCAGGCGCAATGTACGGGCACAAAGCGGATCATAGCTGGGCGATGGATTTAACGAAGATTCCATACGCACAGCCGATCGCAAGAAGATTGACAGGAGGAAGGCGTTTCTGGGTGTCAAGTGACCGTTTTCAGGGAGTGGTTGGAAAAAGAAAAAAAGGCAGTTGGTTTCCCCCAGCACCCGGAATAATAACAGTAACCAGATATAAATCCCACATAATAATAGAATTCAGAGATCTTCGTTACACATATTTGCGCAAATGTGTGGTTAAGCCACAAAGCCGCATCAAGGCGTCTCTGTAAATTTGGAGTCCCTAGCGCTATATCTAGGTGCAGGGTGTGGCACCCCAAAACACCAGCATAAGCCAGAAAGCTCAGCGTAGCATACCAGTGAAAAAACTATAGTGTTAATAAATTAGTATTTAGGAAGCCAAAGCTATAGAGAGGGTGATACAAACATGAAATGTAATTAAAATAGAGAAATAGCGTTAAAATATTAATAAGTGAAAAGTGTTAATAGAATGTAAAGGTATGCCACACTAAAGCCATCCAGCTTTACCTCCATTAGCTCAATCTGGTATGCTACGCTGGGCTTTCTGGCTTATGCTGGTGTTTTGGGGTGCCACACCCTGCACCTAGATATAGCGCTAGGGACCCCAAATATACAGAAACGCCTTGATGCGGCTTTGGGGCTTAACCACACATTTGCGCAAATATGTGTAACGAAGATCTCTGAATTCTATTATTATGTGGGATTTATATCTGGTTACTGTTATTATTCAGGGTGCTGGGGAAACCAGCTGCCTTTTTTTCTTGCTCAGAAATACCCCTCCCTTTCGAGCACCTGAATGATATCACTAAGCTAATTGAGCATCTACCAATATATATGTCAGTGGTTAGAAAAATGCAGGCCTGTCAATCGTTTGCAGGGCAGGTGTCTGATGTCAATTCAGGGACCAGACAGGCTGAAGTGATCGCAGTGGCTAAGTTCAGCCCTCAGAAACTTCATAAAACTTTTTTGTACCCGTCAGCTGCACAAGCGTTCGCACACTTGCAAAGCGAAAATTCACTCCCCCATAGGCAGCGACTATCTAAACACAGTGCTGCAAAAAATAGCTAGCAAGCAATCAACTCAGAATGACCCCCTGTGTAGCTTCTGCCATCACTTACATTATCAACATATATACTACTTGCATATTACTCCCTAGAAGTATTTTTTTACAATTTGTTTCAACAACTTTGGAGAAACCTGTTATTACTTAATTTATCATGTCTCTGCCATATTGAAATTATCCTGCATTACTTCTCCAGCTACAGGCTGTGATCTCCTGCCGGTTGTATAAGCCCTACTGCCTGGAGGTATAAAACCTGGTGGCATCCTTGTCACGATTCCAGGCACGGCGATTCTCCAGATATACCAATCTGAGAAAGCTGCCCATGACACCTCACTGATTACCTCAGTGGGTGTGGTAAATCAACATGATAACTGCCACCAGCAGAAGTACCTTTTGGGTCAAGCACAGGGTGAGCTCCTGCTCTCACTCCCAAACTCAATTATTAATATGTAAAAATTAGGTAGCATGAGCTATGGGCTTGGGGTGTGAAAACACAAATTCCAGAACTAAGATTAAGATTTTTTAATCCAAGTCAAAACTTCAAAGCTTATAGTTACAGAAAAAGAAAGGTTACAAGAATATAGTAATTAAATAGTCATACAAGTAATTACAATTTCAAGAAATAAAATAAGGGAAAAAAGGGACAACTTTCACATCACCTAGGTAGGGCTGAATGCCGATTGAGGTGAAGTCTCCACTGTTAGGTATGTTTCATCATGATCATCTAGATCCCTGCACGACAGTGAAGGACTTGCAGCCAGCGTTTATTATACTTAAACCCACTGCAGGTCCCCCCTCCCCACCTTCCCCCAGAAGAATTTTAACCCTCTCAAAACCAGAATGGATTGAGTCAGTTTACACTGGGGCTTCTCAGCCATGTGGCAGGGGTGGATGGCCTTATCTTTACGGCTTTGTTTGAAGCTCTGGACTTAGTCTGGTAATCAGCCTATACTGGTTTTTACAACAGGGTCCCAGGAAGAGCAGTTCACACCCTGCTGGCCATAGCGTCTCGGAGGGATTCTCCCAGGGCACTTAATGCTTTCTCCAAGCAAACTCTGGTCCCCTGCATCAAAGGAGGTGTGACACCCTTGGGCTGTAGGGTAAACAAGCTGTGTCCCAGCAAAGTAATTTGGATTCAACCAATTGTCAGCCTAATACTTGTTCCACAAAATATACATTGATAAATCACCTAATGCGAATAATACAATTTTTAATCATGCCCACTCCCACAGGGGAGTGTATTTTCACTTTGCGTGTGCAGCCGAGCGGGACGAAAACGGTTTTTGCAGTTTCTGAGTAGCTCTGGACTTACTCAGCCCTTGCGATCACTTCAGTCTTTTTGGTCCCGGAATTGACGTCAGACACCCACCCTGCAAACGCCTGGACACGCCTGTGTTTTTCCAAACACACCCAGAAAATGGAGTGTTGCCACTCACAAATGCCCTCCTCCTGTCAATCTCCTTGCGATCGGCTGTGCGAATGGATTCTTTGTTAAATCCATCGCCCAGCTACGATCCACTTTGTACCTGTACAACGCGCGTGCACACTGCGGAGCATATGCAGTAGTAACCTGATCGCTGCGCTGTGAAAACGGCAGCGAACGAATGACCCCCTTTGTTTGTTGTATGCACTTATTCTGTGTAAACTCCACCTAGTGGTCAATCTGATATCCGCTTTATCTAAACCCCAAAGGCTCCCGTAGAAGCTTCCCAATGCATCCTGGGAAGATGATATAATAGGTGTTCCATTTTAAAATACTCATGGTAACTGCAACACGTGCAACTATATCCTCCCCTTTAAAACACCATCAATGGTAAGAATTCTGTCCTACACCTGCTATCGAGAGAGAGAATCCCGCACCAGAACCAATAGTAGATGAATGAATGTTAATATAAGGGGTTAAGCGTTAAGTTTCCATTGAATATTCAGATAATTTTGACGCTGGTGCTACCTGCTGATCTGAAAATGTATACAAAGAAGAAAAATTGTGGCAGAGATCAGTTTACCTAGGTGCACTCTACCCCCTTTATAAATCTAATCTATAATGTTTTCACTTTAATTATTTTTACATTTTTGTGTTTTTTTTACAAACATAAGGTACCAATACCCACATGGAATGTCATCCTTTATTCATAATGTCCCATATAGTATTATAATGGCCTGAATATTAGGCCATACAAAGCGAAATATTAAAAAAAGTTTATAGAAATAGAAAAACGTGAAAAGAAGAAATGTTTATTAGACAGGTTTCTGTCTTGTGTGAAAATAAGAATAAAATAAAATTCTTAAAACCAAATCGTGTGCCGCCTATTATATCTTGTATATTTGGTATCACTCCTATGATGAGTGTAAGTGTTCTAAGCTCCAATCATTTATATGTATGCACCTGATAAATATCAGTGTGCTGCTCTAGTATTAAACTTTATCTGAATAATGTATTCGTTCCAAATGTACCGCACTTGAGTTACATATGGCAGTGTGAAAAAGAAATGAATATGAAAAATAACAATTTTTGTCCAGGTTTCAATGTTGACACTGTGTCTGCTAGTATTTATTTATAAACAGTGTTATGTTTCAATCTCCCACTACTTTGTGTATATTATTGACACTGTATCAACTAATTCCTCTGACAATAATGAATTTAAATTACACACTGCTCTATGTGCTGCAACTGGCAACAAATGTTGCTATTATATTGTCAGTATGAATTCTTGGCAGTCTGCCAGTCTTCCTATACTGCACAGATATAAAGTTGTGATTGCTTCTTGCTCTTTAACCATAAATAATATATATATATTTAGTCATGCGGCTCCGACTCTATGGAACTCACTTCCCCGCACAGTGCGAGAGGCCCCAACTATAGAATCCTTCAAAAGTAGACTCAAGACTTTTCTGTTTACTCAAGCATTTCCATAATGTCCCTTTTAGTTTCTTCATGCTTCTGTATTTTATGAAAATGTACTTCATTATTTTCTGTACTATATTATGCTATGTATCTGTTAAGCTCCTTGAGTCCTACTGGAGAAAGAGCGCTATATAAATAAAATTATTCAGTAGCCAGGGTTCAGGCTGAGGAGCAGGGGTCCGCTGGTTTTGTAATGCATAGGATAGATGGTCCATACGCAGAGGATTTTTGTGATGATTGGGTACGTAAGACTGCTGAGTGTAGAGCAACATTCCCTAGGGTTGGTAGCTTTGATCCTGAGGTGTTACACACAGTTAGAAATAGTGATGTGCACCGGACATTTTTCGGGTTTTTTGTTTTGGTTTTGGATTCGGTTCCGCGGCCGTGTATTGGATTCGGACGCGTTTTGGCAAAACCTCACCGAAAATTTTTTGTCGGATTCAGGTGTGTTTTGGATTCGGGTGTTTTTTTCAAAAAACCCTAAAAAACAGCTTAAATCATAGAATTTGGGGGTCATTTTGATCCCATAGTATTATTAACCTCAATAACCATAATTTCCACTAATTTCCAGTCTATTCTGAACACCTCACAATATTATTTTTAGTCCTAAAATTTGCACCGAGGTCGCTGGATGGCTAAGCTAAGCGACACAAGTGGCCGACACAAACACCTGGCCCATCTAGGATTGGCACTGCAATGTCAGGCAGGATGGCACTTCAAAAAAATAGTCCCCAAACAGCACATGATGCAAAGAAAAAAAGAAGCGCACCAAGGTCGCTGTGTGACTAAGCTAGTATACTTGACGACACAGAGGTAGGTAGAGCAGTGGCCTACTGTACCGTAATGCTATATATTATATACTGGTGGTCAGCAAACTGTGCAAAACTGAAATACACCACAGGTATGGATGGATAGTATACTTGACGACACAGAGGTAGGTACAGCAGTGGCCTTCCGTACCGTACTGCTATATATACTGGTGGTCACTGTGTCAGCAAACTGCACAACTGAAATGCACCACAGGTATAGAATGTAGATCGATAGTATACTTGACGACACAGAGGTAGGTACAGCAGTGGCCTTCCGTACCGTACTGCTATATATACTGGTGGTCACTGTGTCAGCAAACTGCAAAACTAAAATGCACCACAGGTATAGAATGTAGATGGATAGTATACTTGACGACACAGAGGTAGGTACAGCAGTGGCCTTCCGTACCAGACTGCTATATATACTGGTGGTCACTGTGTCAGCAAACTGCAAAACTAAAATGCACCACAGGTATAGAATCTAGATGGATAGTATAGTTGACGACACAGAGGTAGGTACAGCAGTGGCCTTCCGTACCGTACTGCTATATATACTGGTGGCCACTGTGTCAGCAAACTGCAAAACTAAAATGCACCACAGGTATTGAATGTAGATGGATAGTATACTTGACGACACAGAGGTAGGTACAGCAGTGGCCTTCCGTACCGTACTGCTATATATACTGGTGGTCACTGTGTCAGCAAACTGCAAAACTAAAATGCACCACAGGTATAGAATGTAGATGGATAGTATACTTGACGACACAGAGGTAGGTACAGCAGTGGCCTTCCGTACCGTACTGCTATATATACTGGTGGTCACTGTGTCAGCAAACTGCAAAACTAAAATGCACCACAGGTATAGAATGTAGATGGATAGTATACTTGACGACACAGAGGTAGGTACAGCAGTGGCCTTCTGTACCGTACTGCTATATATACTGGTGGTCACTGTGTCAGCAAACTGCAAAACTAAAATGCACCACAGGTATAGAATGTAGATGGATAGTATACTTGACGACACAGAGGTAGGTACAGCAGTGGCCTTCCGTACCGTACTGCTATATATACTGGTGGTCACTGTGTCAGCAAACTGCAAAACTAAAATGCACCACAGGTATAGAATGTAGATGGATAGTATACTTGACGACACAGAGGTAGGTACAGCAGTGGCCTTCCGTACCGTACTGCTATATATACTGGTGGTCACTGTGTCAGCAAACTGCAAAACTAAAATGCACCACAGGTATAGAATGTAGATGGATAGTATACTTGATGACACAGAGGTAGGTACAGCAGTGGCCTTCCGTACCAGACTGCTATATATACTGGTGGTCACTGTGTCAGCAAACTGCAAAACTAAAATGCACCACAGGTATAGAATGTAGATGGATAGTATACTTGACGACACAGACGTAGGTACAGCAGTGGCCTTCCGTACCGTACTGCTATATATACTGGTGGTCACTGTGTCAGCAAACTGCAAAACTAAAATGCACCACAGGTATAGAATGTAGATGGATAGTATACTTGACGACACAGAGGTAGGTACAGCAGTGTCCTTCCGTACCGTACTGCTATATATACTGGTGGTCACTGTGTCAGCAAACTGCAAAACTAAAATGCACCACAGGTATAGAATGTAGATGGATAGTATACTTGACGACACAGAGGTAGGTACAGCAGTGGCCTTCCGTACTGTACTGCTATATATACTGGTGGTCACTGTGTCAGCAAACTGCAAAACTAAAATGCACCACAGGTATAGAATGTAGATGGATAGTATACTTGACGACACAGAGGTAGGTACAGCAGTGGCCTTCCGTACTGTACTGCTATATATACTGGTGGTCACTGTGTCAGCAAACTGCAAAACTAAAATGCACCACAGGTATAGAATGTAGATGGATAGTATACTTGACGACACAGAGGTAGGTACAGCAGTGGCCTTCCGTACCGTACTGCTATATATACTGGTGGTCACTGTTTCAGCAAACTGCAAAACTAAAATGCACCACAGGTATAGAATCTAGATGGATAGTATACTTGACGACACAGAGGTAGGTACAGCAGTGGCCTACTGTACCGTAATGCTATATATTATATACTGGTGGTCACTGTGTCAGCAAAACTCTGCACTGTACTCCTCCTATATAATATTATACTGGTGGTCCCCAGTCCCCACAATAAAGCAGCACACTGAGCACAGATATGGAGTGTTTTTCAGGCAGACAATGTATACTGGTGGTGGTCAGAGCCGGCCTTAGGCATAGGCAAACTAGTCAATTGCCTAGGGCATTTGGTATGCTTAGGGGCACCAGCAGCTTCTGCTGATTAAAATGAATATGCGGCATGCCTATATTCTGTGTGTATTCCTGGAAATCACTGTAATGTCGCATTTTGTATGCAGATACAGCCGCAGTCACACACAGAATATAGGCATGCTGCATATCATTTTAATCAGCAGAAGCTGCTTGTGTATCCTAGCCACATAGTAATGCAAATAAGATTCATTTTTATAAACAAAAGACGCCTGACGTTAGCAAAGCTGCCAGCTGATTCATGCCAGGCATCTCTTACATAACTAGCGGCGGTGCTAGGGGGCACCAGCCAAAATCTTGCCTAGGGCATCATATTGGTTAGGGCCGGCTCTGGTGGTGGTCACTGTCAGCAAAGCTCTGCACTGTACTCCTGCTATATAATACAGCTGCTCCCCAGTCCCCACAATTAAGCAGTGTGAGCACAGATATATGCAGCACACTGAGCACAGATAAGGAGCATTTTTTTTTCAGGCAGAGAACGGATGAAACTGGTTGTAAAACTCTGCACTGTACTCCTCCTATATTAATATAAAGCTGCTCCCCAGTCCCCACAATTATATAAGCAAGCACAAATATTTGCATCAACTCAACAATGAATAAACGGAGAGGACGCCAGCCACGTCCTCTCCCTAACATTTCCAATGCACGAGTGAAAATGGCGGCGACGCGCGGCTGCTTATATAGAATCCGAATCTCGCGAGAATCCGACAGCGGGATGATGATGTTCGGGCGCGCTCGGGTTAACCGAGCCATACGGGAGAATCCGAGTATGCCTCGGACCCGTGTAAAATGGGTGAAGTTCGGGGGGGTTCGGTTTCCGAGAAACCGAACCCGCTCATCACTAGTTAGAAATAAGATATGTTTGATCAAGTCAAAGAAACTAAGGATTAAACATATTGACTGTTTGAATATGTGTCAACAAGAGGAGGAATTGTAGTGACAACTCAGTTGTGCAGTGGTTACACAAAGTAAAAGCAAAGTGAATGCAAGCACGCCACCACCGCCATACGTTGACGGTGAAACAGCTACCACCAATACCATACTCCAAGGTGATAGGGACATGACAAAATGTATTAATAATCCATGCAAATTGTACCCTGTCCTGTGTTCTTTAAAAGGAAATCACTTAGAGGAGGATGACGAGCCCAGCCTGATCTCAGCCATCTCACAGGCAGCCACCATGCGGGAAACTCAGGTGGGCACAGCCCAACCGGTAAGAGCGGTGGCTGTTTTTTCCACAGGAGGGATGGGTGAGATCATAGCCACGGGTAAGTATGGGACTGTTCATTACGCAGAGACAGAAGCTCCCCACAGTGATTCAAATAGGAATGGAGTGGTTGGGTTACACCCTGTCCGGGTAATAGCAGTTCCCAATGGGAGAACTGATAGCCAGGGGTAACCACCATGGTGCTTCTTTTTGACTATCACTTAAGAAGTATTCATTTCTAGGAAATAGGTAATCGAGATGAGGGCAGCTAGGAGGGCCATTGTCTAGATAAACTTGGTAATGTTTGTTGGACCATGTACAGACCCTTAATACGGGATGAGAAGGATTAAATGAATACTTTGCATGACCTAGAAGCTTTTTTTTTTAGAACTAGAAAATTCTCTGTTAGGATTGAAGATCACTGGTAAAAAACGAATTTGGCAATTGGGAGTAACGTTAGAAGTGCAACATTACCCTTTGACAAAACCTGCAGAAGTTACGATTGGGCCTCTATGATGCTAAACTCTTTTCTTTCTCTCCTGGTAGCAGTGGCCCCTGACTAACTTACTCGACAGAGATTTTGTTGTGTAAATTGAAAATGTGTAATACATATATTGTGCTCCCGCTCAGGAAGTACAAGGTATGTTAGATACTCCTCAAAGACTAATGTTGCATTCCACTGTTCTAGATTCATGTCCATCACAGGTAGAGGAAATTATCTCACAGATACTGGGTTCCCTATGAACTAAGGATGGACAGGACACTGGATTGATGGCTGAGGTAGTCCCAGTAGTGATACAGTAAGCACAAGACTTAAGGGGGGTAAACCCAAGCAGTTAATAATCAATTCCCCGTAGTGCCCAATCCAGCTGTCATTTTAATAAAATCCTCTCCACCTCTACTAACTTTACTGTCACCAATCTCTATTCTGTTTTCTTCACTGTTTTCTCTTCATCTTTGCTTTCACAAAGGGGGTACAATACATGGACCCGACTCTCCCAAGGTTTCATTGACGGCCATACAGAAACCGGACAGAGTGGCTGTTATTAAGTGCAAGGCCCACACTTACAACCAAGACCCAGTCTCACTTGGTAACATCTGCGCAGACGAAGCTATTTAATATGGTTATCACACAGAAATTGATTGAGATGCAAGATTTGTGTTCCCTACAGGAAAAGGCAGTCTGAAAGATGAAAGGGTATAGTCAAGAGCCCTCCAGAATATGGAGAGATGGACAAGGTAAACCAGTAGCCCCCAGGACATATCTCCCAAGCCTAGCTGAGGCGGCACATGGTCTGACTCACCCAGGTAAAGTAGGTATGTGCAAATTGGTAAGAGCTTACTGGAGTGTGCCAGGGTTCTCCTCTCAGGCAGGTCATGTCTTACTTGCTTGAGGAAGAACATTGGTAAGACAAAACCAACAGAGCCATCCCATATTCCTCCTACAGACGGACCGTTTCAGGTAATCCAAATCGATTTTATACAGTTACCACCCTGTAGGAATTTGAAATATGTATTGGTGTGCACTGATGTTTTCTCAAACTGGGTAGAGGCTTTCCCTGCTGCTACAAATACTGCTGTGTTTACCACAGAGAAAATTGTGCAGGAATTTGTGTGTAGATATGGTATCCCTAGGATTACTATTGTGGTCATAGACACTGCCAATAGTGTTATGTAGCATCGGAACCACTCCCAGATCCCCACTTAATTTATCACCCTCTTTGAAATTTTTGTTTTGTTTTTGGAAGACAACCTCATGTCGTGATCGATCCGCACCATGATCAGAAATACACCAATGAGGTGACAGTACAGTACCTTATCAAGATGAGCCAGCATTTGAGAACTTGAAACTGTTGATTCCTGATATGCCAACTACTAACTGTCTTGATTGTGAACCAAGAGACTGTGTGATTATTCTTACGCTCAGGTTGCCTAATAGACAGGTGGGAAGGACCGTATCAAGTTTTGTTGACGGCACGATTTCAGTGAAAGTAGCCGAGAGACTTGTGTCCACGATTCACATTGCAAGAAAGTCGTTAGTCCGGAAAGAACTCGTAAAGGGAGTGAAATCGCAGAAGTATCACTCGAGAATCTGTTCCGTGAAGACTGAGAGGCCGTACTGTTGAACACTACCTGAGCATACTAAAGGATTACAAAAAGACCAGTCATTGTAAGGTGGATTTGCTATAAGCAAGATTTGTTTTGTTCTATCTTTCTTTTTCTTTTTATAAACATTTTTTTTTCAGGACATTCTATTTTTGTGAGGGTTCCTGAGAAGTCGAGTGTGGGACTGGAACTGGTTCTAGAGAAAGGAGTGATGTCTTTATAGGATCCCAGGATCAGCCTATCACTTTGTTTAAAGCCAGAGTAAAATCAGAGGTCTAGTATTTACAGAATTCGGAGGCAATGTGTTAGGCTATTGTCTGAGGAATACTGTATTTTGTAGTTACTGCGACCCTGTAATTGGAGATGAGTGCATCCATAGATGTCAGTCAAGTGGTAAGGTTGAATTTGACAGACATCCTTTGAGTGATTTACAGAGCCGGCCCTAACCAATATGATGCCCTAGGCAAGATTTTGGCAGGTGCCCCCTAGCACCACCGCCAGTTCTGCAGGAGATGCCTGGCATGAGTCAGCTGGCAGCTGATGTCGGGCGCCTTTTGTTTATGAAAATGCATCTTATTTGCATTACTATGTGGCTAGGATGCATATGCAGCTTCAGCTGATTAAAATTATATGCAGTATGGCTATATACTGTGTGCGACTGCGGCTGTATCTGCATACGAAATGCTACATTACAGTGGTTTACAGGAATACACTGCAACGTAGCATTTCGTATGCAGATACAGCCGCAGTCACACACAGAATATAGGCATGCCGCATATCATTTTAATCAGCAGAAGCTGCTGGTGCCCCTAAGCCTATGCCTAAGGCCGACTCTGAGTGATTATCATTCATTAGTGGGTAAGGTCCTAAACCAAACAGAGTGCTGGGTGTGCTCGCAAGTACCTCAAGGGCAGAGTAATCTGGGACTAGTGCCATATCCATTAACGTTAGAGGCGGTACTAAAATTACATGGGGGAGACCGGTGGACAGGAAATATAATATATCTAGATACCCTAGTCTAAAGCTCCACCAGTATCTCTATTATGTTTCAACTTTACCAATTTCCAGAAGCCCGAAAATTGGGAAGTGATCTGGAACAATCAGACAATGGCTTTCTCACACAGAGCTGATAAAGAACCTGTCAACTCTGAACTTGTACGCAAAATTATTGAAAATGGGAAACACTTCCGATATAGGTATACCCGCGGATACAATACAAGGGCGGTCGGAAAAGTGTTGCTGGGATATTGTGACAATGTAATCCAGCCAAAAACCTGTGTCGATCAGATGGGGGAGTTAAGGGACAGGATTCTTTGTCAGAATAATATGTGCTATGATATTGATACATTCTGTTCCCTATATTCTCCCAGATGACGTGTATTTCATATGTGGAAGGAAAGCGTACAAGTGGCTCCCTCTGAACTCTGAAGGTTTATGTTATCTAGGAAGGGTGCTGCCAGAAATCTTGACCATTACACATGACCACATGGTTGACATTCACCGCAACTCTCCTTCTCCTTATATTCATACTCATCACAAACACATTTATAAAAGACATCTCATAGACGGGGGAGAACCCCTAGCCTCGAATATGATCCAGGAATCCACCGGGATTCAATTCCTCATTGCTTTAGATATCACCCGTATGGCCAGAGGATTCTTAAATTATAGGTACATCCAAGAGTTGGCGAATCTGATCAACAATATCACTGAACTGTACAATGACACCTTCAGGTATATGGGTATGGAGTTGCAAGCCTACAAGAATGAGCTTGTGCAGCACTGAATGGTTCTGAACTATGTCACGGCTGTAACGGGTGGGTACTGTGTAACCTTAGCAACTCAGTATGGGGTGCAATGCTGTACGTACATCACCACTTACACATATGACCCGAAGGAGGTGATTGAGCAAAGAATGGACGAGATACTGCAGCTAAAATGAGAGTTTAGGAGGAAGCACAACCTCACCTTAGTGGCCGTGGGCAAGGTATTGACTGGTTGGGTATCTTGGTTAAACCCACTCAAGTGGTTTTCAGGATTAAGATAGTGGGCACAGGAGATGGTGGCAAATGTAGGGAAGTTCCTTCTTTGTATCCTGGGTATCATCGTGACTATTGGATTGATATTTAAATATGTTCCAATTATGATGCAGCACAAGAAAGTGGAAAGACCAACACATTTAATGAGTATGAGGAGTGAGGGCTTTGAAAATGCTGCAGATTTGGTATATGATCCAGAAATTAAGACTGATAAATCCTTGCCTTGTTTTCAAAATTCGCAGGTAATGATGTTTAATTATGCATAATGCCATCAAGAGATGTTTCATTGAAAAAATATTGCCGGTTGATAGTACTCATAACATCCTATGGGGGCTACCAGTTCTTCGGTGACATCTGTAAATTCAGAGAAAACATTGTTTTTGCTGGAATTTTAGCTGCACTTAAATATGGAGATAACTTTAATATCAAAATCTCCAACTAATATGCTAGAGCAATGTGATTACTGGTAATGAAGATATCTCCCGCTGTCCTTTGAGTTTGTCATAGCGAGTACAGTTTCTGGAGCTCCCCCACAACTTCTGAGGATCCCATTGCTGTTCTCAGTTCCACTGACTTTAGCCTCCTTCCAGCTGCCCCATCATTGATCATCCTTTCCATGCTGTGTAAGTGGGGGTGGGGTATGTTGGCAGAGTGTATTGGAATTGACTGGTGCAGTGACGTCAGTCCACACTCTTAATGACTTAAACAGTAATGCAGGTTTATTCAGCGAACACAGGTGACTCAGATGTAATACTGATATAGGCAATTAGGGGCCCTTATATCATACAAGGTAACAGCAGTTGTAGCTGTACTTATCAGGAGTTGTCTCCGGTGGTGAGGGACGGAGGACTGCACAGCTATTCAGTCTGACTCCCGCTGTAGAGAAGAGACGGCACCCAGCTCAGCGTCAGCTCCGGAGCCGCGATACATGCAATGGAGTACTGTGAGTCTCTGTAGCTGAGATCCACTCCCAGTCTCAGCTCTGCACGCTTACACACACCAGGACTCAGTCTCTCTCACTCTAAAATGGAGGAGCAGGGATTACATCACATAGCTCTGCCTCTGAGTGACTCTTGGCTCTAGGGAATTAACACTAGGGGATGCGCCCATAGACTGCTGTGTTGAAGGAGACAGGCACAGAGCGCACCGTATCCTAACAGAGGCCCTCATTCCGAGTTGGTCGCTAAGTTTTTCGTTCGCACAACCTATTCGTAAAGTTGCGTTAATGTAGTAAATTTGCGAACATCCGCCCCCAACGTATTTTTGCTCATTCGTACGCAGTATTACACAAAGTGGGCGTACGCCAAATGACATCGCAACAATGCGAAAACATCGCAGCAATGCGAAACCATCGCATTAACACATACTTCATCGTAAAAATACTAATTTGTAGTAGATTTACACATTTATCATTAAAAGTGCACACTTTTGCGGACAAACGCACCACAATGGTTTTTTTTTTACTATTAAGTGGAATAACACCTTTCAATTAAAAGTCCACAAGCCCTCCTCAATTACGAATCCAATTAGTGAAATGATTTGTAATGTTCATGATCAATTAAGTCTTTTTAAAATACCTGAAGAACACTTTGTAGCCATAATTGTACATCCACATTTATTTTTTTGAACTATAAATATAGATGTTTGAAATGTGCTTGGTCTAATTTTTGTTTTTGTTTTTTTGAGTACAGTTTTAGTATGTGAATGAAGGTGTTTGAATGTTTATTTAGACAATAACAACATATGTATTTATAAATTTTTAAACAAACTTATGTTAGATGTATGAAATGTGTAAGGTAATAAATGTCTGATAGGCAATCTACTGTTCCTTTATTGCATTAATAAATAATAAACACCCGCTTAACTTGAAAAAATGTTTTTTTTATTTGTTTTTTTGTTTTTTTTATAATAATACAAACATAATTTTTTTTTTTTTTTTTAATCAAAAATTAATTAAATGTTTGCAGCTGGTCAACAAGACCCAGCAAGGCCTGTAGATGTTGCCTCATGTTGCCCAGAATGGACGCAAAAGATGTTGGATCTCCAACGGCAACATCTGAAATTAAGAGACAACATAAACATTAATAACTTACTCACATTACTTATTATACAAGCAAGGCACAAAGCACACTTTAATGCAGGCATGTCCAAACTGCATCCCTCAAGCTGGTGTGAAACTACATATACCAGCATGCCTTGACACAGTTTTGGGGCCAGGGAATGCCAAAGCTGTGTCAGGGCATGCTGGGATGTGTAGTTTCTCAACAGTTGTAGGTCCGCAGTTTGGACAGGCCTGCTTAATGGCAAAGTTACTACATCATGGCTGTTTTATGGTACAATCATTAGCAGAACAACACACAAGCCTGCTCATGTTTTTTTTTTTTTTTTTTAACAGTTTACAAGACCATGGGGTACATTTACTACTATGTGAGTTCTATTTAAGATGGAGCGTTGCCCATAGCAAACAACCAAAAATAAGAATATTATCTTGGAGAAGTGGTTCCACAATTTTAAAGTATAATCTTATTGGTTGCTATGGGCGACATCCCATGTTAAAGATAACTACCATCTTCGTCAATGTTACACCATGTTGGCATTCATTCACATCTGGTGTGATATTTTTGGTTTTTTTATGTGTTTGGTCCTGCATCATCACACTGCATATCAACATCTTCAGAAGGACAACATATCCTAGCATGCCCACACTCCCTGAAAGCTGCCCTTACTAAATAAGGTCAAACAGGTTTGACTTTATCCAATAATCATTTTGTGAGTGTAACTTTCACACCACAAATTATTGTGTCATTAGGCTGCCTAACAAAGTGAAGCATGTGATTTGTAAGTGCAAATATTAAGAATACACAGGCACAAGTGTAAAAGACCAACAACATACTAAACTCCACTCAGGTCTAACTGTTTCCCAGAAAACCTAACACATATAAACCCTGTTGTCCTGGCAACCCTGTCGAACTAATGAGTGTCGACCTAGAGTGGACACACAAAACATTGCACAGATAAACACTGTACATATAATGACACTCACAAAAATGTAAATGCAACATGTAGACCATGAAGAATAACACAAAAATTTGTCCTTGGTACAAGAATTCCAACAGTACAACACTGCATGTTTTGTCATTGTAAGTGTAAGTAGGTAATCATTATTTTTAACATGTTAAAACACTTACTTTCCTCAGCAACATGATGGTTCCCAGATATCTCATCAGGGGCTTCTTCTGCCCATTCACTGGGTGGGGAAGGCGGCTGGATGGGGGAAGGCGGCTGGATGGGGGAAGGAGGAGGGATTGGGGAAGGAGGAGGGATTGGGGAAGGAGGAGGGATGGGGGAAGGAGGCTGGATGGGGAAGGAGGCTGTATTGGGGATGTAATTTCAGAGGGTGGGTCTGATTGAGAGGGCGAGGGGGGCGGAGAGAAAGTTAAGCCAATAGAGGGTGAGGGGGGCTGAGAAGGAGAGTTGGAAGTTGAAGGAGAAGGGGTATGGGAAGGAGGAGAAGGGGTCACAGAAAGAGATGGAGAGGTGGGCTGAGAAGGGGAGTGGAAAGTGGAGTGGGCCTGGGAAGCTGAGGGGGCCTGGGAAGCTGAGGGGGACTGGGAAGCTGAGGGGGACTGGGAAGGGGAGGGGGACTGGGAAGCTGAGGTGGACTGGGAAGCTGAGGGGGACTGGGAAGGGGAGGGGGACTGGGAAGGGGAGGGGGACTGGGAAGGGGAGGGGGAGTGAGAAGGGGAGGGGGACTGGGAAGGGGAAGGGGGCTGAGAGGTCTGCCGTTGTTGTCGTCCTATAATGATATTATTTGCAAAATTTAGTTAGCATGTTAAATTACATACTAAACAATTAGAAATTTCACTGTTCTGTTCCATGTAAAAGACAGTGGTTTTTTTTATTGTAAAAAACACATTTTAAAATACTCTTCATGTTGCCCACAGCAAACAAAATGAGTCCAAACTATTATTTTGAAACTTATTCCTTAATCTATTCCATTGAGTCATATTGATTGGTCTAGGCAACATCACCAGATCACTATTCCAGGCACCTTATTATATAGACAGCACTGATCACGTTTTTGGGTACAGTTTCCTGCCTGGTTATTAATTCTGGAAAACATGCACTTGTTTGGTGACACTTTGCTACAGTCAGTACTGTTTGCCCTAACCACACACACTGTCCTATTTTTAAAAAATGGTCACTCAGTGTTGCAATTAGCCTACCACTTAGTGTAAATTTGCACAATTTATGCTAATAATCTTATGTAATGTAACTTACTGCGTGCATGCATTGCCCGTATTTGCTGGCGGATCTCCGCCAACAGCTCTGGAGTCCTCCTGCGGAGATCACTCCACCTCCTCTCTAGTTGGATGATTGTCCGCCTGCTGCGGACGCGAGTCCGCAGCAGGCGGCGGACCTCCGCGTAGGCCTCGCGCTTAACCCGATTTGGGATGAAGCGCCCAACGCGGCCTACGCGGCGGTCCATCACCGCAACCAGGACGCGGAGCTCCCGCCTGGTGAAAGGTGCAGCACGCATCATGGCAATGGCGTTTCCCTTATTTGGGCATATATTTATAGTGTCTGATAGCATGTGATTGGTCCAAAATCTATGTTGTCATTTCTAATAACTTTATTGATCTTTGCAATGCTGTGAAGAGCAGAGTGTTATTTCGCACGAGCGGAAATACGCATTCGCAGAAGCAAAATTTTTTGCATTAAAAAAAAAAAAAATTATTAATAAAAAAAGCACAAACACAGACACAGAGACACACAGTTTTGACTAAATTTCAATACATATCTGTGTACTCACCACAGTTTGTGTGATCATTCAGCTGGACAGTCACAAAGTGGGCAACATTCAGTTTCATTTGTTTGTGTGTTTGTTTAAATAATCAGGATTTTAGGATAGAAAACAAATAAGGACACTATTTAGCAACATCACAGTTTTATTATTTCTAACAAAAAAATGTAAGCTTAACGTGTTAACGGATTTTTAGTATAATAAATATTACACATTCAAACACACCAAAAGCATTACACAATGACCTTACAATATCCAACAAAATTACAACATTAGAAATAATACATAAGCATACTGTGCTTTTAATTTGGTTAAAAAAGAAAATATAAAAACACTATACCTGAAATATTCCGCAACAATGCTTGCCCTGACTTGGCTCCCCCTCCGTGTAACACTCCCCCCACCGAAGTGTCGAACAACCCCTGGCTCCTCATCAGGCAATTCCTCTGTCTGAGGAAGCTCTACGCTACTCCTTACCGCGATATTGTGTAGTATAGCGCACAGGACCACTATTTTACTTGCCATCTCCGGCGAATACATGATGTCGCCACCAGTGCGGTGGAGCACACGAAACCGCCCTTTAAGGACCCCAATTGTGCGCTCCACCAGCTGCCTAGTGGCAGTAAGCGCGGAGTTAAATGCCGTCTGTGGTCCTGGCCTGGGATTACGGTAAGGAGTCATGAGCCAGGGGGTGCAAGGATATCCACGGTCTCCTGTTTGATGATAAACCAAAATTAGAAAGAGTATATTTTGCAAAAAAAATTATCTTTTTGCCAGAAAAATGTGGACCAACTCACCCAATAACCACATGTCTGCTCGTTGACTTGATCTTAATCTGTGCCATATCCCTGATTGTCTAATGACATATGCATCATGGGAGCTTCCAGTAAACTTTTCATTCAGGGAAAGGATCTGGAGGGATGGCCCACAAACAACCATTACATTCAGAGAATGAAACAGTTTCCTGTTTCGAAAAATTTCTTCATTATGTCTTGGTGGCTGAATAGCTACATGTGTGCCATCCACAACCCCAATAACATGTGGGAAGCGACTACCACCTTCCTCAAATTGCCGCTTCACCACATCTAGGGCACCAACATCCAAAGGCATATCAATAAATTGCTTCACACGCTTTAGGAAAGCCTGGCAGACACGCCGCAGGACCTTACTGAACTGGCCCTGCGACATGCCAACCAGGTCTCCTACCACATGCTGATAAGACCCTGAAGCCAAAAAATGTAACACAGCAAGGAATTGTGTCAATGGTGGTATTGCTGTAGGATACCGAATTGAAGACTCCAGATCACTCTCTATTATGGAGAGAGTGTCTAGGATTAGATGTGGTGGCAGCCTGTATCTACGCACAACCACATCATCTGGCATCCCAAAAAGTAGGACACGGGGTCGGAAAATTGGTGGCCTAGCACGCCTCCGTTGCCTTAGTTGATGAGGAGCCGGTTGTGGGGCTGGCGGTTGGGGTGGGAGTGCTGGCGTAGGTTGGGGAGGTAGGGCTTCGGCTGCGATAAATATTGACATCACACACTTATAAAAAAAAAACAGATATGTTGAATAAGACAAAAACGAAGTACAAAAAATATACAACCAATAAATTAAAAAAAAAAAGGGGGTGTCAACTTACTGCAGGAGCGTAAGACATATTTTCTGGGTTCAATTCAGGAACAAAATTAAAATTAACACAAAAAAGAAAACAAAAAATACGTTTTTTTTGAAAGCTACATATGTCAAATTTTAATTTAACAAAAATTTAACAATTAAAAACTCAGAGCATCAAACACATCACAAACACCTACTAAAAAATTATGACTAATTGGTTAAAAAAATTTACAAAAAAAAACACAAAAAGTTAGCCCTTTAGTAGCTAGTCCAGGCAAGAACAGCACTACTTTGCTGATCAATCCTGGTAAAAAACATAACATTTATTATCAAGATGGAAAACAAACATAATCAAAACACTTTGAACAAACACAAACAGGCACCAACACAGGCCAAGGGAACTTACCTGATCCAAAAGAAAGAAACGACCAATTGGTGTTATATAGCACACTAATTGGAAATAATATAATAGGGTTACGTCACCCAAACAAATTCGCCTACAAGAGAACAAAAATGACAGTAAAAAACAACATACAGACCATTAACACAAACAGGCACCAACACAGGCCAAGGGAACTTACCTGATCCAAAAGAAAGAAACGACCAATTGGTGTTATATAGCACACTAATTGGAAATAATATAATAGGGTTACGTCACCCAAACAAATTCGCCTACAAGAGAACAAAAATGACAGTAAAAGCACTGAAGCACAGGTTTATTGGCAAAAATGGACTAGCAAAATATATATGTGTTAAAAAGAATAACAAACAATCAACATAAAATAAAAACTTATTACAAAAAAAAAGGAACAAGACGAATTCCTGAATACTCACAAACGTAAATTCGCAGACAAAATGCAACACTGTCTATATTCTAAACGCGAAAAAAAGGACAAATGTATGCTTGACAATTACTCACTCTGAAAAATCCAATAGCACCTTCACGCACAGGCCAACAAACTCCACAGTGAAAGACGAACTCCAAACTACCTACACTCACAGCGTGCAAAGTAGGCCCTTAAATAAGCAGTGCAATCATTAACCAGATTAACATACTGTACACCTGTGTGAATTAACGCGACGCACGTAGGTATAAATAAGCACACACCTCGGCGTACACACGTCATCGCAAACATGGCTTCTCGTGAGCAAATAGCAGCCGAGATGGACCGCATTGCAGAGCAGCAGATGGCATTGGCGAAAAAACGCCTAGATTGCCAAAGGCGCATGTTGGAATACGCCTCTGCGGATGGTGAAGAGGCAGGACCTAGTACTCTGCAAATGTCTGCTTCTGAACCCCAACAATTGAGTGTGGCTACCCTGCCACACACACATAGTGACCAAACTGAGGGAGAATTGGCTTTAGCCACACAAACACAACAGACAGAAGCTGCTAGTGAGGAGGAAGATGGTGTTGACCAACAAGAAGAAACCTCACAGGCTACCTCCAGACGGAAGAAAAGACAGCCTGCATTCACTAAGAGGGAGTTGCGTGTCTTGGTCACGCAGGCCATGTCCAAAATACATAGAGGCCCAAAAAACATGGGGGCTGCTTCAAAAGATCGCATCTGGAGAGACATCACAAAATCTGTGAATGAAGTTGGCTCTGTCGTCAGAACATCGCAGGAAGTGAGACGACGGTAAGTGCATCTTGGCAGTCCTTTTTCTGTGCTAAGTTAAATAAAAAATGTAGTGACATGTGATGTTATGTCTAGCAAACACAAGCAGAACACGTGTCCTATATATTTGCGTTGACAAATAATAAGAGTCTACTTTGTCCCTCTTTCACAATACATATGTAGGTGGGCCGACTTCAAATCCCGCCTGAAGGCAAAGAGGTCTGCGGAGTGGAATGCCTCAAGGGCTACAGGTGGAGGACCACCTGTCGCTGTGGAGTTTACTGACTTGGAGGAGATGGCGATGGACTGTGTCAGTTATGAGGAGGGCCAAGGGGTGTCTCATATGGACACGGACCTGCCTGAGATCCTGACGGGACATGACTTGGAAGGTACGTTTACACATGTATTTGTCTGCAATTTTAACTGTATGTATAATAAAAAACTAATTTTGTCTCCAACTTTTTCCCCACACATTCTTCTATTTGCTTGCCACAAAACACAGCACAGGGGGGTGATCAGTTTGAGTCACAGGAGGGTTATGTGGTTGAGGCTGAGGTGGAGGGACCTAGTGGGTCTGGCAGTGTGGGCCAACAAATCCCACCTCTGCAGGTTCCTACTGGCCCCCCCACCCAACCCTCTGCTATCCCGGAGATCCTGCTTGAAATCGCTAGGTATGGTGAGAGCCTAAATACGTTTCAAGACGGGGTCATCCGGGAGGTAAGCCAGATAGCTGTCCGGCTCACTGAGCACCGAACCAGTGTTGAGCAAGGTGTTGCTCAACTCTGCCAAGGTCTGGCAGAGATCAGGCAGGGCCAAGAACAACTTGCCTCCTCATTCCAAAGCCTTGCAAATAACATCTTGCAAGTGCTCCAGGCCATCGCTGTCTCCCTTGCCCACAGTGGCAGAGAGCCACCCACATCGGCTCCCTCCCCTGCCCCTGCCCAGGAAGAACAGCCCACTGGGCAGGCCCAACGAAGGTCGCTCCGCAGACCTTGCCAAGAAGAACAGCCTCAGGCGGGGAGAAAAAAAAGAAAGTGATGTCTCTCCAGATGGGCAGCACCCATGTTTTTGATGTTGCCTCTATGTTATTTTGGAGTTGGCTTGTGTGGCCAGAATGGATAACTCCCTCTTAGTGAAATGTATTCTTTCGGTTTGGAGGTATTGTAGCCTGTGAGTTTATTTGTATAAACACCTGAGCCATCTTCCTCTTACTAGTGTGCTATGTATTGTTGTGTTTGTGTGGTGGATCCTAATTCTTTCTCAGTTGGGTACAAATTTTTGTGTGGCAGGGTGTGTAATATGTTTTTTTTATGCTTACAAAATATACTTTTGTCAGAAGCAGAATTTGGCAGAGTACTGAGTTCTGCTATATATTTTTTGTCAGTGCCATCTGCTTGCTGCTTGGTCCATCTCTGCCTGTGAGACTCACGTGTAGCCATGTTGTTTTAATGTTGTGAAATATTATTACAGTAATAAAAAATATAAATTAAAAAATTGTGCAGTTTCTTCAAGGTAATGCATTAGGTAAATCTTAGTTCCAGAAAGATTAGGTCTGCATATAGACACTTGTAGACCAATCTGCAATTTCTGCAAAAAAATTGCATCTACCAAAAAATACAGGTATGCTTTGCACCACACTTTAATGTCCATATTAAGTAAACAGACACGACACTTTTTAGAATTATCTATGGTCAACAGGACATCATTTAAAACATTGTCAGATATTATAAACAAATATTAATGTTACTTTTCTGACTAAATTAAAGTGTATGCTGCATTATGTGGGTGTTGGTTTTTAAAAAAAAAATGTTTCAGATTTCAAATTCTTTTACCAAAAATTACACTTGTTTGTATTTGTTAGTCTTACACACATTAAAACAAGTTTAACAAATGCTTACACACCAACTTGAACACAAATAACACCCTTATTTGGCTGTGTGTGAGATTTATATGTGAGTAGAATAAACATGTAATGTGGGTTCAGACAATTGCTGGTTGGTAACTTTCATCTGCGCATTAATTAACAAGTAATTGGACATCAGATGAATGTGCTCTCCAATTAACTGCTAATTACTGCATACACACTTGTAACAGTACTTCGCAAATGTAGAGTAACTGCAGACCTACTCGGCTGATGCGTGAAGGCTGCTACGGTTTCCTATGTTAGTTTTAACAGCGACAATGTTTAATTGCGAAAAACACGCCCATTGCGAGTTGCATACTCCCACACTGTACGCCCACTTTCACGCCCATGTCGGAGCATTGCGAAGTCTCGCCTCCGCCACGCCCACGCCACTCCTCGTTTTCGTTTGCCAGTTACGGCTTTTTTTTTTTTCAGAGTAATTTTGCACAGTTGTCGTACGTATATACTCGCGCATGCGTAATCACGCATTTGCGCATGCGCAGATACTTACTTTTCGTACATTTGCGTTGCGAAGACTCTTTGCGACCAACTCGGAATGAGGGCCAGAGTACAGATCTTCTGGGGAAGGGGGTATACCTTACTGCAAGGGTGCTGGTGGACTGTTATATAAAGGACTTGTGGTTGTTTTATTTATGGCTTGGACACAAAGTGGCAGACACACACAGTGCATGTTAGATCTCACATTCATTCATGTTACAATTTGATATATATTTTTTAATATAATATGGTTAGGTCATAAGAATAGACTGCATTGATTAATGTGTTATACATGAGTTACTCAGTACTGTACAGTGTGTTTTAATTAATTTAATAATACACATTACTTCAAGAAGTTGCTAAAGGCACAGAACAACACAACATGAAATTTGATGGTATGCTATTACATAGGACGGTAATAGCAAAGCAGACTATCACAAAGCTGTATAACATTTTGTCATGTACGATATGAGAGAGCAGTACACAATCTGGGTCTCATATGACATGTATGTCTAGTATTATTCTCACCCTCTCCCTGCATCCTCAATAACTACACAATTCTCATTAATAAGGTTTAATTAGAAATGGGAATATTCATACAGATAATGTAGATGTCAATGTCCTGACATTATGGAACATACCTCCCAACTGCCAACTGCCTCTCTGTGCGGGGAGCACATGTTGCTGCATGCATCTTCACAGTGCAGGGAGAGTCTCTGGGGGCAAACCCAGGATCTCTGGGAGAGTTGAGCAAGCATCCAGATTGATAAAAATGGTAGATGCTAGATCCAAGTGGCCTAAAGGACCTATGACGTCAGGGGGAGGAGCCATGTCAGCAGAGGGAAGAGCTAGGCCAGCGGGATAGTTCCCCCACGCCACCAACTACTACCTTTAGTAACCCGGTGGCAAACCCGAAGCGTGGCAAGCAAAGCGAGTTTGCAAGGGTAGATTTATGGTACCCTGTTCGGCCGTGGCTCCTCCCGCTGGTGATGTGGCTCCACCCCCTGGTGACGTCAGAGGTCCCTTACCCAACTTGGATTTAGAACCAACCTGATGAAAATGGTGGTGGGGAGGTGTCATGAATACATGCGCCCTTTGTGCAAGGCATGCCCCATTTAAAGACATGATACTTAATTTAATTCTCTCTCTCATGGTCATTTTTTCTCACAATGCCTCTCAGGGCCGTGTTAACAGCAGTGTAGGCCCCTGGGCACAGCAATGCACTGGGAACCCTACCCATCCTCCAACAGTAGGGGTGTGGGGGTGCTATCAGTGGAAGCTTTGATGTCTCGCGGGCGGTAGGGGGTGTTCTATTTTCCGCTCAGCATGTAGGACCTGTAACAGTAATTTCTGCTAATTATTCCTTTACTGCACAGATGGGGCTAAAATGTAGAAGGGGGCATTGGGCTGAATGAACAAGCCCTGGTACATGACTTCCAGAGTGGTAGGGGTGTTTAATAGGTAGGGGAGGGGTGGATAGTGGAATGCTCTTAATATTTATAATTTTCCGGTGGGAGGGCAGCTTGCTTGACAGCAGATATCTCAAGTTCCTGAAAATATATTTCTTAGCTTTGAATGGGATAAAAAAACTAGAGAGTCACACCTTTCAGAAGATTCTGGGAACTTGGGGATCAGAGTTCAGGAGCCATAGCAATTCACCAACGAAAATCTAAAACTGTATATTAGGCATGTGGAGCTGGAGCAGGGACCAGCTACTTGAAGGCTGATATCTCTGGTTCTGGGCAGAGTAGAGACAAGCTGCCAGTGTCCCCCAAAAGGGGAGAGTCCCAGCTTTTGGCATATACCCTCAGAAAAACTCTAAGTCAGACAAAACCCGAGATATCAGGCTGGGAAGAGCAATTAACATGCTTGGTTTGCGACCACTGCTTTCAAGTCAGATATCTCTGGTTCCCCAAGGCCGATTTTCAAATATCTGGTACCCCTGGAAAGAGGGGACCCTCAGCTATCAGCCTAGGGCCCTTATGCTCCTGGGGCCCTTGGGCAAGAGCCCATTGAGCCCATACGAAAAGACGGCCCTGATATTGCCTCTCGTATTCCAACCTACCATGGCCTATTCCCAACAGTGATAGAATACTCAACCACTGATTTGACACATCCTTAATCATACTTGCCTACACTCTTGGAAGCTGTGGGAGGCTCCCATTTTTTTGGGTAACCCTCCGCACCCCCAGAAGAGTAGGCAGGTCTCCCGCATCCTGCTCGCTCCCTAGTGATGCATGTAGGATGTGTCACAACTGAGGGCCTGAGCTGACGGGAGGCAGCCTCAGTTGTAGGGGCTGAGATGTACCGAAACCTGGGAGGTTGTATCAGACCCCTGGACATGTAAGTAACATGAATAATAACTGCCCGAAGGCGTGACCACGACAACTTGGATAAAAGTCAATGATGTTTATTATGACAACTCCGCAACACAGCAGCAGTAAAAGAAAACGTAAAAGTCAGCAAATAATAAATACAGTTCCTGGGTACTACAGGATGGCAGGAGCCACAGGGCACTGGTAGTGTGAGATAGTTCTTATGATCTTCTAGATGGAAAGTCCTTACCAGGCCCGACTGTAGCAATGGAGATAACCCAGGATTGTGCCAGCTGATGTTCCAGGAAAAGCTGGGTTGCTGAAGGTAAAACAGCTGCTGTGGATACTGGCTGGAACCAGACTGTTGTTAGCACGGAGTGGATACTGGCTGGAACCAGTTAAATAATAGATGAACTTGGGAGCGATGAAATATGAACTGAAATGTAGAACTTGAGAGCGGAGAAATAATAATACCGGTGGAGAGTGGTAAAGTGTAGAAAGGACACCGGCCCTTTAAGGGAAGCTGTACTCTGCTGGAAGCTGAGCTGGAAGCAGGTAATGCTGTAGCTGGAAACAGATGAATCCACAATGGATTGGAGAGTCAGGCTACACCGCAGGTGGAATGCTGGTGCGGGTCTCTATGGTGGAAGTCTTGAGACAGGAGCTGGAACCTGGAAGACAATCACAGGAGAGAGACAAACAGGAACTAGGTTTGACAACCACGCGGACACAGCGGAGGCCGCGGCTGACGTAATCGCCACTCTGACACTCTGCATGCAGAAGCTCAGGGACGGCGGCGGAGGCCGCGGGAGACGCCATGCCAGATGTAATAAGGCGTTACTGTGACAGCGTCTCAGAGAGACAGGAGAGGATGCAGGAATGTGAACATTAGGATAACAGATGGGATCCGGTCCTGGAGCGCTGAGCCAGCCTTAGGAGGCATCTGATGGGTAAGAAATGGCGTCCAGATACCCGGATCGTGACAGCACCCCCCCCTTTAGGAGTGGCCCCAGGACACTTCTTTGGCTTTTGAGGAAACTTGGAATGGAATCTCCGGACCAAGGCAGGAGCATGGACATCAGAAGCATTGGTCCATGAACGTTCCTCAGGGCCGTAACCCTTCCAGTCAATAAGATACTGTAGTTGACCGTAACGGTGACGTGAGTCCAGGATCTTGGCCACTTCATACTCAACGCCTCGTTGAGTTTGGACTTTCGGAGTTGGAGGAAGTGAGGAATGAAACCGATTCAAGATCAGCGGTTTCAACAGGGAAACATGGAATGTCCTGGGTATTTTTAAGAAGGGAGGCAACTGGAGTCTGTAAGCAACAGGATTGATGACTTGTTCAATCTTGAAAGGACCGATATAGCGAGGTGCAAACTTCATACTGGGAACTCTTAACCTCAAATTCTTCGTGGATAACCATACCCGATCACCCACCTTGAGAGCAGGAACTGCTCGACGCTTCTTATCCGCAAACTTCTTGTACCTGAACGATGCCTTGAGCAGAGCTGATCGTACGCTCTTCCAGATATTGGCAAACTGATGCAAGGTGATATCCACTGCGGGAACAGAAGTTGCTGGAAGCGGTTGGAACTCAGGGACTTTAGGGTGGAATCCAAAGTTGGTGAAGAATGGTGTTGAAGAAGATGAAGAATGATACTGGTTGTTATGACAGAACTCGGCCCAGGGAAGTAATTGAACCCAGTCATCTTGAGAGGAGGACACATAGATGCGGAGGAAGGCCTCCAAGTCCTGATTCACCCTCTCGGTTTGACCATTGGTCTGAGGATGGTAAGCCGTGGAAAACTTTAGCTTGACTTGGAGGACTTGACATAAACTTCGCCAGAATTTGGCTGTGAATTGAACTCCTCGATCTGAGATAATTTCTTCAGGAAGACCGTGGAGTCGGAAGATCTCTTGTATGAATACTTGAGCCAACTTGGAAGCTGACGGAAGACCGGTGAGAGGAATGAAGTGTGCCATCTTGGTGAACCGGTCAACTACCACCCAGATGGTATTGAACTTGTTGCACATGGGTAAGTCTGTAATGAAATCCATCGACAAGTGGGTCCATGGTCGACGGGGAACGGATAGTGGAACCAGTTGCCCCGCAGGCGACTGGCGGGATACTTTATGTTAGGCACACTTTGGGCAAGATGCAATAAACTCCAAGACGTCTTTTTTCAGAGTTGGCCACCAATAGGACCTAGAGATAAACTCCAGGGTTTTTTGGATACCTGTATGTCCGGCAAAACGGGAAGCATGGACCCAATGCATGAGCTTCTTCCTTAGCATCGGCTTCACAAAACTTTTCCCTGATGGGGGCGTAGAGTCCATCCCTACCGTGGAGAATGCCAACGGATTTATAATAGGATGCTTGTCTGAAGACTCTGACTCATTTTCTTGCTCCCATGAGCGGGAAAGGGCATCGGCCTTGCGATTCTGAGAGCCCGGACAGAACTGGAGTTTAAAGTCGAACCTGGAAAAGAAAAGTGCCCATCTGGCCTGACGAGGGTTGAGACATTGTGCGCCCTTCAGGTATAAAAGGTTCTTGTGGTCTGTAAGTATGGTGATTAAATGAGAAGCTCCCTCCAACAGATACCTCCACTCTTCTAGAGCGAGCTTGATGGCTAGCAACTCCTGGTCGCCAATGGCATAGTTGCGCTCAGCTGGGGAGAACTTCCGGGAGAAGAAACTGCAAGGATGTAAATGGCCATCTTTAGCCCTCTGAGATAACACCGCTCCTACTCCAACGGAGGAGGCATCCACCTCTAGGATGAAAGGAGAGTCGATGTCAGGCTGTTTCAGGACAGGCGCAGAGATGAACCTCTGTTTTAAAAGATGAAAAGCTTGCATGGCTTCTTCAGACCACTTGGACGGGTTAGCACCCTTCTTGGTGAAAGCAGTAATAGGCGCCACAATGGTGGAAAAGTCTTGTATAAACTTTCGGTAATAATTGGCGAACCCTAAGAACCTCTGGACCCCTTTGAGGGTTAAGGGTACCGGCCAATTCTGAATTGCTTGTAGTTTCTCAGGATCCATCTCTAGTCCGGAACCGGACACAATGTACCCTAGAAACGGAATGGACTTGACTTCAAAGACGCATTTTTCTAATTTGCAATAGAGATGATTGACACGGAGACGGGACAGAACCTCTTTAACCCAAAAACGATGTTCCTCTAAATCGTTGGCAAAAATGAGGATATCGTCTAGATAGACCACGACATGACGGTATAGAATGTCTCTGAAGATCTCATTGACAAAATGCTGGAAGACAGCTGGAGCATTGCTCAATCCGAAGGGCATGACGAGGTACTCATAATGTCCGTCACGGGTGTTAAAGGCGGTCTTCCACTCGTCACCCTCACGGATCCGGATGAGATTGTATGCACCTCGCAAGTCCAGCTTTGTAAAGATGGTAGCTCCGCTAACTCTGTCAAAGAGCTCAGTAATCAGGGGTAAAGGATAACGGTTCTTGATGGTAATGTCGTTCAAACCTCTGTAGTCGATGCACGGCCGCAGACCACCATCTTTCTTTTTTACAAAAAAGAAGCCTGCGCTGGCTGGGGAAGAAGAAGGTCGAATGAACCCCTTTGCTAGGTTCTCTTTAATGTATTCCTCCATAGAATGCGTCTCAGGCAGAGACAACGGATAAGTTCGGCCTCGAGGTGGAACCTTCCCTGGAACGAGATCAATCGGGCAGTCCCATTCTCTATGAGGAGGAAGGATATCAGCAGAAGCTTTACTGAACACATCCGTGAAATCTTGATATGGAGGAGGTGGAACATCAGACGACCTGGGGGAGGAAGAACAGACAGGCAATACTTTAAACAAACATGTCTCTGCACAGGAGGAACCCCATGCCAGGATTTGCGTAGTCGTCCAATCAATTGTAGGATTGTGAAGACGGAGCCATGGAAGGCCCAGGACCACAGGATGTGTGGCTCTTGGAATCACTAAAAGTGAAATAAGTTCGGAATGAAGAACTCCCACTCTCAGACGAACTGGTAGAGTCCTTAGAGCAATAACAGTATCAAAAATTTTACTGCCATCCACGGCAGTTAAGGAAAAGGAGGAAGGAAGTCTCTCGGTGGGTAGGGACCACCGTTTAACATAGGCTTCAGTAATAAAGTTCCCAGCTGCTCCGGAATCAAGGAGGGCAATGACGTTCCGATAACGTTGAGCAACTTGAAGCGAGACTGGGAGATTACAATCATGAGGAGATGGAGAGGAGATCATTACTCCTAGCCGGCCCTCTCCTGGGCGAGCTAGGGTTTGGAGTTTTCCCGGACGTTCGGGACAGGCATTGATGGTGTGAGACGGAGCTGCACAGTAAAGACAAAGAGACTCAGAGAGGCGTCTTCGGCGCTCAGCAGGAGTTAAACGGGAACGGCCAATTTGCATGGGCTCATCTTTAGATGGTGACAGTTGACGAGGAGGAGGAGCAGAAGATTTTGGAGCAGATGATCTTCCACGCTCAGTTGCTCTCTCTCTGAAACGTAAATCAACTTTCGTGCAGAGTGAGATTAGCTCATCTAACTTAGAAGGTAAGTCTCTGGTAGCTAACTCATCTTTAATAAGCTCAGATAAGCCATGCCAGAATGCAGCATACAGGGCCTCGTCGTTCCATGCCAGTTCGGATGCCAGGATCTGGAACTGTATCAGATATTGTCCTACAGTACGTGACCCCTGGCGTAAACGGAGAATCTCGGATGAAGCTGAGGTTACCCGGCCTGGCTCGTCGAAGATGCGCCTGAATGTTGACACGAATGCAGTGTAAGAAGATAGCAGGGTGTCGGACCTCTCCCATAACGGTGATGCCCAGTCAAGGGCGGAGCCACTGAGAAGAGAGATAATGTAGGCAATTTTTGTACGGTCACTGGGAAAATTGCCAGGTTGTAGCTCAAACTGAATCTCACACTGGTTGAGAAATCCCCTGCAGAATCTCGGAGATCCGTCAAATTTTGCTGGCGTTGGAAGATGAAGACGTGGAGCAGAAATGGGTAAGGTGGGTGGGGTTATAACTGGAGTCACTGTGGTTGACGCCCCAGATGCGCCTGATCCACGGAGAGTTGTCTGAATCCCATCCAGCCGAGTAGAGAGATCCTGGAGACAGCGGATGATGTGGCCCTGTGCAGCCTCCTGATGTTCTAGTCGGGCTGCCAGTTCTTGCATCGGCCTGGCCGCTTGATCCTGGTCTCCGGCTGGATTCATTAGGTCAGTGCTTACTGTCACAACTGAGGGCCTGAGCTGACGGGAGGCAGCCTCAGTTGTAGGGGCTGAGATGTACCGAAACCTGGGAGGTTGTATCAGACCCCTGGACATGTAAGTAACATGAATAATAACTGCCCGAAGGCGTGACCACGACAACTTGGATAAAAGTCAATGATGTTTATTATGACAACTCCGCAACACAGCAGCAGTAAAAGAAAACGTAAAAGTCAGCAAATAATAAATACAGTTCCTGGGTACTACAGGATGGTAGGAGCCACAGGGCACTGGTAGTGTGAGATAGTTCTTATGATCTTCTAGATGGAAAGTCCTTACCAGGCCCGACTGTAGCAATGGAGATAACCCAGGATTGTGCCAGCTGATGTTCCAGGAAAAGCTGGGTTGCTGAAGGTAAAACAGCTGCTGTGGATACTGGCTGGAACCAGACTGTTGTTAGCACGGAGTGGATACTGGCTGGAACCAGTTAAATAATAGATGAACTTGGGAGCGATGAAATATGAACTGAAATGTAGAACTTGAGAGCGGAGAAATAATAATACCGGTGGAGAGTGGTAAAGTGTAGAAAGGACACCGGCCCTTTAAGGGAAGCTGTACTCTGCTGGAAGCTGAGCTGGAAGCAGGTAATGCTGTAGCTGGAAACAGATGAATCCACAATGGATTGGAGAGTCAGGCTACACCGCAGGTGGAATGCTGGTGCGGGTCTCTATGGTGGAAGTCTTGAGACAGGAGCTGGAACCTGGAAGACAATCACAGGAGAGAGACAAACAGGAACTAGGTTTGACAACCACGCGGACACAGCGGAGGCCGCGGCTGACGTAATCGCCACTCTGACACTCTGCATGCAGAAGCTCAGGGACGGCGGCGGAGGCCGCGGGAGACGCCATGCCAGATGTAATAAGGCGTTACTGTGACAGCGTCTCAGAGAGACAGGAGAGGATGCAGGAATGTGAACATTAGGATAACAGATGGGATCCGGTCCTGGAGCGCTGAGCCAGCCTTAGGAGGCATCTGATGGGTAAGAAATGGCGTCCAGATACCCGGATCGTGACAGGATGGAGATAATCTCCCATATTCGCGGGTCCGTGGGGTGGGGAAGGGGTTAAAATTACGCAAATCACGTAATGATGTCACAGCCCGGCCCCGCCCCCCGAAGTCTTCTGCAGTGTCTCCTCTCCGGGCTTCTCCAAGAGAGTAGAAATGTAAAGTAGGTAAGTATGTCCTTAATGCGGCTAACTGTGCCATCATGGCTTACTTGCAGAAATTAGACACCCCTCCTCTTCTGCTCTTTAGCACACTTACCATTTAGAACCAAACACTAGCTATCTGCATGCCCACACAAAATTACTGGAATCTGGTCTGCCTGGATTTCCTATCAAGAGGCTCACACTTGTAATCTATAGTTCTCTGCTATAAGCAGTACCTGCCAATAGTCTCCCTCCCTTTTCCCCTCCTTTCCCTTACTAACCTCTTCTTTCAATCTTCTCCCCTACGCCTGTTCAAAATACTTATTTTGCTGCATCTCAATGTCTTTGTATGCTGATTTCAACATTATTTGACTATTATCATTATTGGATACTATTTTCATTTTGTTACTGTATCTAACTATGGACCCTATTCAGCAGAGATCGCAAAATTGAGAAGACACAATCTGGATGATTATCAAACAACTGCGCATGCGCAGCATTCGCATTGACTCAATGGTGAACGGAGAACTGAATGGTGCTAGCAGGATAGTCTGACACTTTAGCACAGGGATGGGGAACCTTTGGTCCTCCAGCTGTTGTTGAACTACACATCCCACCATGCCCTGCAACAGTTTTAGCATGGCCAAATAGCAAAACTGTAGCAAGGCATGGTGGTATGTTTAGTTCAACAACAGCTGGAGGACCGAAGGTTCCCAAACCCTGCTTTAGCAGCATACAACCACACTCAGGAGTACTGTAAGTAACACACAGCTACGCAGATTAGCACTTGCACAGAACACTGTTCAGCACATGAGTCTGTGAAAAATGAAATTGCAGAAATGAATGAAACTTGAAGCATAAAGAGCCCAGGAGTCTGAGGGAAGCACTTAGCAGTGCAGACGTGCTGGAGACATATGTGAGGAGTGTGAAATAAGTTTCCTTACGTGCAGTGCACAGGTAAAGTATACAAAAACTGACTGCCTTGTTGTGAACTGTTACCTCTGACTAAAGATTTTGTGAAATGTCAAGTCACCAAACCATATATAAGCAGCACTGCACACTGAAGAAGTCAGCATGTTCACCACTTTCAAAAACTCATTACGGAGCTCAACAGAGGCCACTGGAGAGCCATGATCTTCTATGACTACAAGAGTGGTCTGAGACAACAGGAGAAATTGACCAACTGTGAGCTGCTTTTGAGGAGGAAGCAGCGTCCTGAAACCACTGTGAGTAGTTTGCTGAATTTTGGGGTGGGAGATGGTCCTGGAAGACAAGGAGCTCTGAAGCAGGCCTCTGTCCATCATCACCAAGGAAACGTTGCTGGCTATAGTTGAGGTGGATGCCAGCTTGGCCTGAGCAAGGTTTCAGCATAGTTGGTGCCCCATCAGCTGACTCGAGAGCAGAAGGAGGCGCTAGTATCTTGGCCGTAACATGCTGGCCAGGTTTGATAACGGTCGCTCAAACTCTGTCTGGGAGATCATCAATGGTGATAAATTCTGGATCTACAGTTTTGACCACAAAACCAAACAACAGTCAGCCCAGAGGACCCTAGTTTGAGGTGTACTGCCGCTGATGTTCTGACGTGAGCGCAGAGTGGCCAAGCAGATGATGTATGTTTTTGTGGCCAAGCTTGGTCATGTAGCTACTGTACCATTCGTGCAGCAGCGCACCATCACTGGGGACTGGTATGCCAACCAAGTGCTGGAAGCCATTTTTAGGTGCCGACCAAGAACTTGCGCTCTTGGTGCCCTTCTCCATAACGATAATGCACCTGCCCACAAGTTTATGAAAGTGGTGGATTTTCTGGCCCATGAATGCATTCAGGAATTTGGTAATCAGTGTACAGTCCAGACCTGGCCCCCTGCGACTTTGTGTTCCCACAAATCAAGCGCAAGATGCTTCGGATTCATTTTGAGTCACTGGAAGCTGCAGTGGAGACCTTCATCCAGCATGTAGAAGACATACCTGCTTCAGACTGGTCCAGCTGCTTCACCAAGTGGTTTGAGAACATGTAATTTTGCATAGACTCCTCTGGCAAATACTTTACAAACTAAGTGAAAATATATATTTTTTAAATATACTTTTTGTGCATCTGGAAACTTATTGCACACTCCTATATCTTGACTCAGGGGTTTTGACTGGTGTACAGAGGGACTGTCTAGAACCTGGAAGCATTCAATAAAGCACAGGGGTCTCAGGACAGTGCTTAGCAATACTGGCTAACACAGGAGAAATACACAGCAGCTTGGTGTAACACACAGTGGACTGTGGAGCCAAACTCAGAGTACTACAGACTAGAACTAGCATACAGGAAACAACAGAAGTTGTTGCGTGCCCAGGGAGAAACTTATATAGGAAGCCCTGATTGCTGTTAGGTCTCTGGATTCATGTGCAGGAGATCTGGACTGGAATCGACTGAGCAGCGGATAGGTAATTTTAGGCAAGATGGCTGCAGCCAACTCCTGGCGCTACATGAAGAAAACAGACAGTATTTATTAGAGATGAGCGGGTTCGGTTCTCAGAGAACCGAACCCTACCGGACTTCACCACCCAAGCCCAGATTCGAGTCAGGCTTGGGTTTTCCCGCCTTACTCGGACACCAGAACGAGGCAAAATGTCATCATCCCACTGTTGGATTCTCGCCGGGTTTGGATTCCATATAAGGAGCCGCGCGTCGCCACCATTTTCACTCTGGCATTGGAGAGTGTAGAGAGAGGATGTGTCTCCGTCCTCAGTGTCCGTGTCTTGTGCTGCATCTGTCCAGTCACAGTGGTTGTGTCCTCTGCTGCCATATGTCCAGTGCTGCTGTATAAGTTCAGTCCAGTGGTGCTGTGTTGTGCTGCATCAGTCCAGTGGTGGTGTGTTGTGCTGCATCAGTCCAGTTACAGTGATGGTGTCCTCTGCTGCCATATGTCCAGTGCTGCTGTATAAGTTCAGTCCATTGCAGTGGTGCTGTGTTGTCCTGCATCAGTCCAGTGGTGTTGTCCCTGTACTGCCATATATGTCCATTGATACTGCCGTATATGTCCAGCGGTACTGCCGTACAAATCCAGTGATCCTGCCATATAATTCCAGTGATCCTGCCGTATAATTCCAGTGATCCTGCCGTATAATTCCAGTGATACTGGGGTATAACTCCAGTGATCCTGCCGTATAATTCCAGTGGTGCTGGCGTATAAGTCCAGTTCAATGATACTGCCATATATGTCCAGTGATACTGCCGTATATGTCCTGCGGTACTGCCGTATAAATCCAGTGATCCTGCAGTATAATTCCAGTGGTACTGGCGTATATGTCCAGTGATCCTGCCGTATAATTACAGTGGTACTGGCGTATAAGTCCAGTCCAGTGATACTGCCGTATATGTCCAGTGGTACTGCCGTATATGCCCAGCGGTACTGCCGTATATGTCCAGCGGTACTGCCATATAATTGCAGTGATCCTGCCGCATAAGTCCAGTGATCCTGACGTATAATTCCAGTGATCCTGCCGTATAAATCCAGTAATCCTAATGTATAAATCCAGTGATCCTGCCATATAAATCCAGTGATCCTGTCGTATAATTCCAGTGATCCTGCAGTATAATTCAAGTGGTACTGGCATATAAGTCCAGTGATCCTGCCATATAATTGCACTGATCCTGCCGTATAAATCCAGTGATCCTGCCGTATAATTCCAGTGGTACTGGCGTATAAATCCAGTGATCCTGCCGTATAAATCCAGTGATCCTGCCGTATAATTCCAGTGATCCTGCCATATAATTACAGTAGTACTGGCGTATAAGTCCAGTGATTCTGCCATATAAGTCCAGTGATCCTGCCGTATAATTCCAGTGTTCCTGCCGTATAAGTCCAGTGATCCTGCCGTATAATTCCAGTGGTACTGGCGTATAAATCCAGTGATCCTGCCGTATAATTACAGTGGTACTGGCGTATAAATCCAGTGATCCTGCCATATAAGTCCAGTGATCCTGCCATATAATTCTAGCGAACCTGCCATATAAATCCAGTGATCCTGCCGTATAATTGCAGTGGTACTGGCATATAACTCCAGTGATCCTGCCGTATAAGTCCAGTGATCCTGCCATATAATTCCAGTGATCCTGCCGTATAAATCCAGTGATCCTGCCGTATAATTCCAGTGGTACTTGCGTATAAATCCAGTGATCCTGCCGTATAATTACATTGGTACTGGCGTCAGGGCCGGTTCTACACCTTGCGGCGCCCAGTGCGAAAGTTTCCACTGGGCGCCCAGTGCAAAAGTTAGTTTGCAAAAAATAGGCGCGTGGCTTCCTAGGGGAGGGTCGTGGCCACAGTTATGCCCCCAGTAGCTGTGCCCCTAGATTTGCCCCAAGTAGTTGTGCCCCCCAGTTGATTTCCCCCTGTAGCTGTGCCCCCTGTAGATTTGCACCCAATAGCTGTGCCCCCAGTTAATTTGCCCCCAGTCACTGGTCCCCCTGTAGTTGTGCCCCGAGTAGCTGTTCCCCCTATAGCAGTGCCCCCAGTAGCTGTTCCCCCTGTAGCAGTGCCCCCAGTAGCTGTTCTTCCTGTAGCATTGCCCCTGCATGTGCCCCCTGTAGATATGCCCCCAGTAGCTGTGCCCCCTGTAGTGGTGCCCCCAGTAGCTGTTCCCCTTGTAGCAGTGCCCCCAGTATGGGCCCCCTGTAGATTTGCCCCCAGTAGGTGTGCCCTTTGTAGCTGTGCCCCCTGTAGTAGTGCCCCCAGTAGCAGTGCCCCCAGTATGTGCCCTCTGTAGCTATGCCCCCTTTAGTAGTGCAGCCAGTAGCTGTGCCCTTTGTAGCTGTGCCCCCTGTAGTAGTGCCCCCAGAATGTGCCCCCAGTATGTGCCCCCTGTAGTAGTGCCCCCAGTAGCTGTTCCCCCTGTTGCAGTGCCCACTGTATGTGCCCTCTGTAGTTGTGCCCCTTTTAGCTGTGCCCCCAGTGATAGGGCCCCTTGTAGCTGTGCCCCCAGTAGTAGCAACGCTTTCAAAACCTAAAAGAAAAAAGAAAATACTTACCAGCCTCGCTCCTGTTTCCGGACCGCTGCTGCTGTCTCCGGGCGCCAGCTCCATCCTATGGGAGAGACGTAATGACGTCTCTCCCATAGCAGCGCCGCACTGACACTAGGGGTCAATTTTGACCTCTAGCGTCAGTCAGTGATGCTGGCTGTAGCGGGCGCACACAGCGCTCGCTGCAGCCAGGGAGCGGGGAGGGCAGTAGCGGCTCTTGCCACGGCGGCGCCCCCAGGGTAGCGGCGCCCCGGGCAAAAAGCCTGCTTGCCCGTGGCAAGACCCGCTACTGACTGGCGTATAAATCCAGTGATCCTGCCATATAAGTCCAGTGATCCTGCCGTATAATTCTAGTGAACCTGCCATATAAATCCAGTGATCCTGCCATATAAATCCAGTGATCCTGCCGTATAATTCCAGTGGTACTGGCATATAACTCCAGTGATCCTGCCATATAAGTCCAGTGATCCTGCCGTATAATTCTAGTGAACCTGCCATATAAATCCAGTGATCCTGCCGTATAATTCCAGTGGTACTGGCATATAACTCCAGTGATCCTGCCATATAAATCCAGTGATCCTGCCATATAATTCCAGTGATCCTGCCGTATAAATCCAGTGATCCTGCCGTATAATTCCAGTGGACCTGCCGTATAATTCCAGTGATCCTGCCGTATAAATCCAGTGATCCTGCCGTATAATTACAGTAGTACTGGCGTATAAGTCCAGTCCAGTGATACTGCCGTATATGTCCAGTGATACTGCCGTATACAGTATGTCCATTGATACTGCCGTACATGTCCAGCGGTACTGCCGTACATGTCCAGCAATCCTGCCGTATAAATCCAGTGATCCTGCCGTATAATCCCAGTGGTACTGGTGTATAAGTCCAGTGATCCTGCCGTATAATTCCAGTGATCCTGCTGTATAATTGCAGTGATCCTGCCGTATAAATCCAGTGTTCCTGCCGTATAAGTCCAGTGATCCTGCCGGATAGTTCCAGTGGTACTGGCGTATAAATCCAGTGATCCTGTCGTATAATTCCAGTGATCCTGCCGTATAATTGCAGTGATCCTGCGGTATAAGTCCAATGATCCTGCCGTATAATTCCAGTGATCCTGCCATATAATTCCAGTGGTACTGGCATATAAATCCAGTGATCCTGCCGTATAATTACAGTGGTACTGGCATATAAGTCCAGTCCAGTGATACTGCCGTATATATCCATTGATACTGCCGTATATGTCTAGCGGTACTGCCGTATATGTCCAGCGGTACTGCTGTATGAATCCAGTGATCCTGCCGTATAATTCCAGTGGTACTGGCGTATAAATCCAGTGATCCTGCCATATAATTCCAGTGATCCTGCCGTATAATTCCAGTGGTACTGGCGTATAAATCCAGTGATCCTGCCGTATAAATCTAGTGATCCTGCCGTATAATTCCAGTGATACTGCCGTATAAGTCCAGTGGTACTGGTGTATAAGTCCAGTGATCCTGCCGTATAATTACAGTGGTACTGGCGTATAAGTCCAGTCCAGTGATACTGCCATATATATATACTGGCGCCGGCTGTTAACACCAATGATGGACGATATTTATATAAAAAAATTCAGTACTTTTAATACACATATAAATAATACAGTTAAAATATCTCAAGAATCATCATAGTTTCTTTATCTGTTCTCAAATCAAGAACCAGGTATTGATTAGGACCACTTGGATCCCACTTATGGTATATAATAAATGTGCAGTCTCCGGTTAGGACTCACTCCTCATTATATATGGTTCACTTGAAAAGATGGTAATTACCCAGTGCTTATAGATGTTATCCCCAGAGTCTCAGTTTAGCCAATGAGAATCCAATTAGCAGCAGGGGAATAAGTCCGGGTTCCAATAAGATTTTGTTTGTGTCCAATAGAGGTATAAAGTCCAATTGGATCACCAAGTGGATCCAAAAGCTAGTGGTCAGTGTCCTTTGGCTCAACGCGTTTCGCTGGTGGCTGCCAGCTTCCTCAGGAGCATATATGTATGCTCCTGAGGAAGCTGGCAGCCACCAGCGAAACACGTTGAGCCAAAGGACACTGACCACTAGCTTTTGGATCCACTTGCTGTTCCCGGTAACAATTGGACTTTATACAGGTTGAGTATCCCTTATCCAAAATGCTTGGGACCAGAGGTATTTTGGATATGGGATTTTTCCGTATTTTGGAATAATTGCATACCATAATGAGATATCATGGTGATGGATCCCAAGTCTAAGCACATAATGTATTTATGTTTCATATACACCTTATACACACAGCCTGAAGGTCATTTTAGCCAATATTTTTTATAACTTTGTGCATTAAACAAAGTGTGTGTACATTCACACAATTCATTTATGTTTCTTATACACCTTATACACACAGCCTGAAGGTCATTTAATACAATATTTTTAATAACTTTGTGTATTAAACAAAGTTTGTGTACATTGAGACATCAAAAAACAAAAGTTTCACTATCCTACTCTCACTCAAATAAGTCCGTATTTCGGAATATTCCGTATTTCGGATATTTGGATATGGGATACTCAACCTGTACCTCTATTGGACACAAACAAAATCTTATTGGAACCCGGACTTATTCCCCTGCTGCTAATTGGATTCTCATCGGCTAAACTGAGACCCTGGGGATAACATCTATAAGCACCGGGTAATTACCATCTTTTCAAGTGAACCATATATAATGAGGAGTGAGTCCTAACCGGAGACTGCACATTTATTATATACCATAAGTGGGATCCAAGTGGTCCTAATCAATGCCTGGTTCTTGATTTGAGAAAAGATAAAGAAACTATGATGATACTTGAGATATTTTAACTGTATTATTTATATGTGTATTAAAAGTACTGCATTTTTTAATATAAATATCGTCCATCATTGGTGTTAACAGCCGGCGCCAGTATATATATTCTTTTACTATTGTTTATTACCTCTAGGGGCTGACCCCCCCTCTACTGGCTGCCGTTGACAGCGCACTCATATCTCTTCTTGTTTATACTGCCATATATGGTGGTCATTCCGAGTTGATCGCACGTAGCAACTTTTTGATCAACTTGACGCCGCCTAAGGGGGAGTGTATTTTAGCATAACAGGGCTGCGATCACTTGTGCAGCCCTGCAATGCTAAAAAAGTTTCCTGCAAAACAAGACAAGGGTCAGACCTACTTACCCTGTGCGACGGATCCAGCGATGAAGGTCCCGGGATTGATGTCAGACATCCACCCTCCAAACGCCTGGACACGCCTGCACTCGGATCTCCACGCCTGGAAAACGGTCAGTAGACACCCCGGAACGCCTCCCCGCTGTCAATCTTCTTGCGCTCACGCTAGCAATCATTTTATTCTTTGTTCTAGCTGCTGCCCAGTGACGACAGTCACTGGACAACGAAGCGCGTGCGCATTGCGCCCGTCGTGCATGTGCAGTTCCGACCTGTTCGCACCGCAGCGAAGAACCGCTGCTTGTGAATGGGTCAGAATGACCCACTATGTCCAGTGATCCTGCCGTATATGTCCATTGAAACTGCCGTATATGTCCAGCGGTACTGCCATATAAATCCAGTGATCCTGCCTGCATAATTCCAGTGGTACTGGCGTATAAGTCCAGTGGTCCTGCCGTATGTCACTGATGTCTAGTGATCCTGCCGTATAATTCCAGTGTATTGATTTATGGAATCATATTTATGAATGATATTATTAATATTTAATATATCATATATGATTATTAATATATTTATATATTTTAATTAATATGTATTTATCAAATATATATCTGCAAATATATTATGTCAGGCATACAAACTAAGTGCCTGATAAATATATGCAGTCCTTAAACATATGACTTATGAAATTATGAAGTTGTGATTCCTTAAAGAGAGTTCAAACTTGAGATTACCGCTCTGATTATACTAATTCTTTATTTACAGGCAGATCAAATCATACAGAATAAGGGTGTGTACACACGGTGAGATAAATCTGTAAGATTTTGACTATATAGTCAAAATCTTATGAAAAGTTAGTGCATATCTCATGGTGCTAGGCAGCTTGCGATACAGATTCGATCCCGATGCGTGCTCCCGTGGGGTCGGTATCGTAAGGCTAGATAGACTGTGCAGGCAAGTCAATCTTGACTATCTAGTGTACTATCTAGTATAAAGTATAGTCAAAATTGGCACTTAGGCCCTCATTCCGAGTTGTTCGCTCGCTAGCTGCTTTTAGCAGCATTGCACACGCTAAGCCGCCGCCCTCTGGGAGTGTATCTTAGCTTAGCAGAATTGCGAACGAAAGATTAGCAGAATTGCGAATAGAAATTTCTTAGCAGTTTCTGAGTAGCTCCAGACTTACTCCTACACTGCTATCAGTTCAGTCAGTTTCGTTCCTGGTTTGACGTCACAAACACACCAAGCGTTCGCCCAGACACTCCCCCGTTTCTCCAGCCACTCCCGCGTTTTTCCCAGAAACGGCAGCGTTTTTCCACACACTCCCATAAAACGGCCAGTTTCCGCCCAGAAACACCCACTTCCTGTCAATCACACTCCGATCACCAAAACGATGAAAAATCCTCGTTATGCTGTGAGTAAAATACCTAACTTTTGTGTTAAATAACTAAGCGCATGCGCTCTGTGAACCTTGCGCATGCGCAGTAAGTGACTTATCGCAATATAGCGAAAATCGGCAACGAGCGAACAACTCGGAATGACCCCCAAAGTCAAAATCGTACATAGACAAAATCTCAAGCACAGATAGTCAAAATCTGTCCTATCTGTGCTATCTGGGCTCTGGGGGAGTTCAAGGGAAATCGCATGGTCAAAATCGAACATAGCAGGGATCTCACCGTGTGTACACACCCTTAGATATACACAGTAGTGATATATATATATATATACTAATAATATTTATGCTTCCTTTACCTATTGTACATACATAACAAAACACAGTTTCACAAACTTTGACAATTACTAACACAGTTTATACTTGCAAGTTACTATCAAAGGGGGTCATTCCGAGTTGATCGTAGCTGTGCTAAATTTAGCACAGCTACGATCATGTTCCCTGACATGTGGGGGGACGCCCAGCACAGGGCTGTCCGCCCCGCATATCAATCCCCCCCCCCCTCCCCCCGCAGAAGTGTAGCTCAAGAGTAGCTCCCGGCCAGCGCAGCTTTAGCATGCTGGCCGGGAGCTACTCATCACTCCCAGACCCGCAGCGGCTGCGTGTGACATCACGCAGCCGCTGCGGCCCGCCCCCATTTGGTCTGGCCATGCCTGCGTTGGCTGGACCGCACCCACGACACGGCGGCCAAACGCCGCCGTTCCACCCCATCCCGCCCAGCAATCGCCTCTGCCTGTCAATCAGGCAGAGGCGATCGCATCCCTGCTACGGCCTTCGTCCCTACTGGCATGCGCAGTAGGGACCCGTTTGCTCTGCTGCATTAAAAAGCAGCGAGTGAATGGGTCAGAATGACCCCCAAAGAGTGTTGTTTATTTATGGTATGTGTGAATACAACAGCCGCTGTAAGCTGCACATTGATGCAGTCCTGCAAACATGGAACTTTCATTCATTTCAGGATCTTGTCTGATTAAGTCACTCCTGACTTCTGTAGACTCTGTTTACAGAGTCTCACATACAGCAATATTTCTGTGGGGTGTTTCTATAACCTCAGCATGCATGCTGGGTGTTATCTCTTCATGAGAGATCTTGCCAGTTTGATTACAAACTGACAGGCTATTTGCTTTCGCTTCACACTTTTCTGTTTATTTTTCTGCTGCCCTTTAAGGGACTTAAATAATGAATGCATTTTTGCATTAATGGTCAGGCACGCTTTACGAAGACGTGACCCTGATTTCTCTTTATGTATCTGTTTCACTTCTAAAGTCACAGTTCTGTGCATTTTCCTAAATGTCACCGCAACTTTTTGCATATTTAACACTGCACTCATTTTACAATGCTATATTTATATATTCCTTGTTTTTAGTACTCAAGATATCCTCTCCCTAAGATGGACCGGTTTCTTAAGGATACTCTAATACCTGGTACAAACATTAATTTATTTGGGAATACTCATTGACATTTCCACTGTGCACATTTTCAATTCTAGGCCTTTAAATTCTTTATTTGTAACCTATTCCACTGTGATCTTGTAATTTGCCGGCGAACTTACAGCCCTGTGTGCCACTCCTAATAAATATTGTGTTAGTTAAAATAATGTATATTGCACGAACACATTTATCCTAGGTTACACAAAATACAAGATAAGATAGCACAATAGTAATACGTGTTCATAGATATATCCCCACTGTGATTCTGCAGATTTGGTAGCCAGTTTATGGCATCTGCTACTCCTTATAAATATTATATACAGATAATCAGATTCAGCAATAACTGGATTTATACGGAATTATATGGATTAATATGGAATTATACAGCAGGATCAGTGGAATTATATGGCAGGATCACTGGACTTATACACCAGTACCACTTATTGATTTATGGAATCATATTTATGAATGATATTAATATTTAATATATCATATATGATTATTAATATATGGATATATTTAATTAATATGCATTTATCATATATATCTGCAAATATATGTATCAGCCAATTAGTTTGTAAGCCTGACATAATATATTTGCAGATATATATGATAAACGCATATTAATTAAAATATATCCATATATTAATAATTATATATGATATATTAAAAATTAATATAATTCATAAATATGATTCCATAAATCAATAAGTGGTACTGGTGTATAAATCCAGTGATCCTGCCATATAATTCCACTGATCCTGCTGTATAATTCCATATTAATCCATATAATTCCATATAAATCCAGTCCAGTGGTGCTGCCATATAAGTTCAGTGGTGGTGTCCTGTGCTGTATATTATTTACGCCAAATAAAGGGGTTATTAACATTTAATCCAAATAATTTTCACATGGTTTGCCCTGTGTGGTGTAGCGGTACGCTCTCCTGTACCGCATATTGTTATGAAACTCCAGAAGAATAATGGAGAAAAAAAATTTGGAGAATAAAATAGAGAAAGATCAAGAACTACTTCCTCCTAGTGCTGAAGCTGCTGCCACTAGTCATGACATAGACAAAGAATCCCATCAACGTCGTCTGCCAAGGCCGATGCCGAATTTGTGATAGAGGGCATGTAAAATCCAAAAAGCCAAAGTTCAGTAAAAAGACCCAACAAAGGGGGTAATTCCAACTTGATCGCAGCAGGAATTTTGTTAGCAGTTGGGCAAAACCATGTGCACTGCAGGGGAGGCAGATATAACATGTGCAGAAAGAGTTAGATTTGGGTGGGTTATTTTATTTCTGTGCAGGGTAAATACTGGCTGCTTTATTTTTACACTGCAATTTAGATTGCAGATTGAACACACCCCACCCAAATCTAACTCTCTCTGCACATGTTATATCTGCCTCCCTGCAGTGCACATGGTTTTGCCCAACTGTTAACAAAATTCCTGCTGCGATCAACTCAGAATTACCCCCATGATTAAATTTAAATGGAGAAACATAAACTTGCCAATATGCCATTTACGACACGGAGTGGCAAGGAACGGCTAAGGCCCTGGCCTACGTTCATGACAAGTGGTTCAGCTTCACATGACGATGGAAGCCCTCATTCTCCTGCTAGAAAAATTATAAGAGTTAAGCTGGAAAAAGCACAGAAAAGAACTGTGCGTTCTAAGATGGTATCACAAATCCCCAAGGTGAGTCCAAGTGTGTCGGCGGTTGCGATGCCTGACCTTCCCAACACTGGATGGGAAGAGGTGACTCCTTCCACCATTTGCACACCCTCTGCAAGTGATGGAAGGAGCACCCACAGTCCAGTTTCTGATATTCAAATTGAAGATGTCACTGTTGAAGTACACCAGTATGAGGATATGGGTGTTGCTGGCGCTGAGGAGGAAGTTGACGATGAGGATTCTGATGGTGATATGGTTTGTTTAAATCAGGCACCAGGGGAGACACCTGTTGTCCGTGGGATGAAGAAGCCCATTGTGATGCCTGGGCAAAATACCAAAAAAGCCACCTCGTCGGTGTGGAATTATTTCTCCACAAATCCAGACAACAGGACAATCTGTAATAAGTAGGGGTAAGGATGTTAACCACCTAGGAACATCCTCCCTTATACGTCACCTGCTGCGCATTCATCAGAAGTCAATGTCAAGTTGTGAATCTTTGGGTAAGAGCATAAGCAGTCCACTGACACGTAAATCCCTTTTTCATCTTGTACCCAAGCTCCTGCAAGCCACACCACCAAGTCCCTCAACGTCAACTTCCTCCTCAGTCAGGAACGTCAGTAGTCCTGCAGGCCATGTCACTGGCAAGACTGAGGAGTCCTCTCCTAACTGGGATTCCTCCGGAGGATCCTTGAGTGGTACGTCTGCTGTTGCTGCTGCTGGGAGTCGATCGTCATTCCAGAGGGGAAGTCGGAAGACCACTTGTACTACTTCAACTAAGCAATTGACTGTCCAACAGTCCTTTGTGAGTTAGATGAAATATGACAGCAGTCATCCTTTTGTAAAGAAGATAACTGAGGCCTTGACAGCTATGTTGGTGTTAGACGTGCATCCGGTATCTGCCATTTTTTCAGTGGGACTTGGAGATTTGTTTGAGGTACTGTGTCCATGGTATCAAATCCCATCTAGGTTCCATTCACTAGGCAGGCGATACCAAGAATGTACAGAGACGTCAGAAAGAGTGTCCTCAGTGTCCTAAAAAATGCAGTTGTACCCACTGTCCACTTAACCACGGACATGTGGACAAGTGGAACAGGGCAGACTATGGACTATATGACAGGGATAGCCCACTGGGTAGATGTATGGCCTCCCGCAGCAACAACAGCAGCGGCACCAGTAGCAGCATCTCACAAATGCCAACTCATTCCTAGGCAGGCTACGCAATGTATCACTGCTTTCCGTAAGAGGCACACTGCTGACAACCTCGTACAGAAACTGAGGGACTTAATTGCACAATGGCTTACCCCAATTAGACTCTCCTGGGGATTTGTAATATCGGACAACGCCACCAATATTGTGCATGCATTACATCTGGGCAAATTCCAGCACATCCCATGTTTTACACATACAATTAATTTGGTGGTGCAGAATTTTTTGAAAAATGACATGGGTGTACAGGATATGTTGTTGGTGGCCCAAAAAATTGCGGGCCACTTTCGGCATTCAGCCACCGCATGCCGAAGACTGGAGCACCATCAAACACTCCTGAACCTGCCCTGCCATCACCTGAAGCAAGAGGTGGTAATGAGGTGGAATTCAACACTCTATATGCTTCAAAGGAATCAAGCCTATACATCCACCTACGATATAGGCAAAGGAGGGGGAATGCACCTGACTCAAGGGCAGTGGAGAATGATTTCCGTCTTGTGCAAGGTTCTCCAACCCTTCGAACTTGCCACATTTGAAGTCAGTTCAGACACTGCCAGCTTGAGTCAGGTCATTCCCCTCATCAGGCTTTTGCAGAAGCAGCTGGAAAAAATTGAAGGAGGAGCTGAGACGGAGCGATTCCGCAAAGTATGTGGGGCTTGTGGATGGAGCCCTTCATTCGCTTTGCCAGGATTCAAGGGTGGTCAATCTGTTGAAATCGGAGCACTACATTTTGGCCACCGTCCTCGATCCTAGGTTTAAAGCCTTCGTTGTATCTCTCTTTCCGGCAGACACAAGTCTGCAGAGGTTCAAAGACCTGCTTGTGAGAAAATTATCAACTCAAGCGGAATGTGACCCGTCAACAGCTCCTCCTTAACTTTCTCCCGCAACTGGGGCTGCGAGGAAAAGAATAAGATTTCATAGCCCACCCTCTGGCGGTGATGCAGGGCAGTCCGGAGCGAAAGCTGACATCTGGTCTGGACTGAAGGACCCGCCATCGATTACTGACATGTCTACTGCCACAGCATATGATTCTGTCACCATTGAAAGAATGATGGAGAATTATATGGGTGACAGCATCCAAGTTGGCCAGTCAGACAGTCCGTACGTATACTGGCAGGAAAAAGAGGCAATTCGGATGCCCTTGCACAAACTGGCTTTATTTTACCTAAGTTGCCTACCCCCCCCCCCCCCCACCCCCCTACCCCCTCCAGTGTGTACTCCAAAAGAATGTTTAGTGCTGCCGGTAACTTTGTCAGCGATCTGCGTAGGAGGTTACTTCCACAAAATGTGGAGAAGATGATGTTCATCAAAATGAATTATAAATTCCTCCTGGAAGACCTTGACCAGCAATTGCCTCCAGAAGGAACACTGGGACCTGTGATGGTGGATTCCAGTGGGGATGAGTTAATACTCTGTGACGAGTAGGATGTACACAGTGAAAGGGGTGAGGAATCGGAGGATGAGGATGAGGTTGACATCTTGCCTTTGTAGAGCCAGTTTGTGCAAGGAGAGATTGACTACTTCTTTTTTGGTGGGTGCCCAAACAAACCAGTCATTTCAGCCACAGTCGTGTGGCAGACCCTGTCACTGAAATTATTGGTTTGTTAAAGTGTGCATGTCCTGTTTATACAACATAAGGGTGGGTGGGAGGGCCCAAGAACAATTGCATCTTACACCTCTTTTTCTTCTTTGCATCATGTGCTGTTTGGGGCCTAGTTTTTATTTAAGTGCCATCCTGTCTGCCACTGCAGTGCCACTCCTAGATGGGCCAGGTGTTTGTGCCACACACTTGTGTTGCTTACCTTAGTCATACAGCTACCTCATTGCACCTCTTTTACTTCTTTGCATGATGTGCTGTTTGGGGCCTAGTTTTTTTAAGTGCCATCCTCTCTGCAACTGCAGTGCCACTCCTAGATGGGCCAGGTGTTTGTGCACACTTGTGTCGCTTAGCTACCTCGTGCAACCTTTTGGCCTAAAAACAATATTGTGAGGTGTATAGAATAGATTGGAAATGAGTGGAAATGAATCTAATTGAGGTTAATAATACCGTAGGATCCAAATTACCCCCCAAATTCTGAGATTTTAGCTGTTTTTAGTTTTTTTTTCCAAAAATCATCCAGATCCAAAACCAAAACACGAAAGGGTGGTTTTGGCAAAACCAACCCAAAACCAAAACACGAGCGAGGAATTAGAACCAAAACCAGACTTCCGGCTGCCGATGGGAGGCTGCCGATTCCTGGAGCTCCGTGCCGCCGGCTGTTTATACCCCCGTTTACTAGGCTTTTAGCCTCCACTGGTGGGCCCCAGCTGCAGTAGAAACGTAGGCGCCGCGTACCACTGCATGGACAGATATATCACTGTCATGCCCAGATCGCGAGCGCAGAAAGAGAAACAGCAGGGCCTCTCACAATCCAAGATGGCGCTGGACGCCGTCTCCTGCCGCTGATAGCCAGATCTGATCCCCCTCCTGCAAGAGGACAGCTCTCATGAGGCAGAGGATGAGGACTTCTCTGAGGAGGATTCTGCCCTATTACAATCCCCAAAAAGGTACAGCGCAGTGGAGCCTAACAAGGGGACATGATTGCTGCTATTCAGGCTGCCATTGCCCCTAAGTTAAAGGAGCAAACGGATGATATTAATAAACAGCTGTCCCATTTAACTCAAATAGTGAAACAGAGGCTAGGTGAGACCTTTGCAGACGTGTCAAATCTTAAAAAAATCGACGTCCCAGAACACTAAGGATATACACATGCTGCAGAACAAAATAGATCCCGCAGAGGAAATTTGAGAATTATTGGCTTGCCAGAGTCCGTTAAAGGCCAAGATCTCTTTGATTTTATAAAACTGCCTGATTTGCCAAAAGTTAAAGATAGATGCTCTGACCTTATTTTAGAAAGGGCTCATAGGCTTGGCCCGTTACGACCACAAGAGGGAGCCAGACCACGTGCTGTGATATTTAAACCATTGACATTCCTTCATAAGGAGCGGTTATGGTCGGCATTGCGTCGGCAGCGCCAGCTCACCTGGGAGGGCCACAAGATCTTAATTTTTCAGGATTACTCTGCTGAGCTCTCCAAGGCTAGGCGAGATTTCGCACCTCTGTGTTCCAAGCTTATCCAAGAAGGCAGGAAATTTGCACTCCTCTACCCGGCGCGGCTGCGCCTATACAATGGCACCTCCTTCATGGACTTCTTGTCCCCAGTAGATGCAGAGGCCTGTATAGCGGAACGGTCTACGGATGACACGCCTCCAAGATGTCGGATTGCGAGTGATGTTCCCAGACACCCTGGAGGTTTTCTACCATATTGTTTAAACTGTGGCTTTATCCTGCACAGCCTCTCGTTGTCTTATACGTCAAGGTTGATATTCTGAGACTACCCCTGATTGTGTGCCTTACAATTTAGCAGTATTGATTGGCTATGGTTGATGTACACGATTTCTCAATACAGCTCCGTGACTGTGATTTGCATTTATTACACTACTTATAAGTTCTTGTCATGGTTAAAAGCACGCTGCTTTTCTAGTTGAAATGACTAATTTTATGCTGATTTTTCTTTTCTATAGTATGCTGGACCTTTTCTTACCGTATCTTTCATGCCCACTTTCCATTGCTGCGATAAAAAAAGTGTCTCTTCCCCCACCAGGTTACATCGCTTGAAATTTCCGTTTTTATTTTATTCAGATGTGGGGGGAGACACCCCCATCCCCTTTTCGGAGTGTCTCCTCAATACTCTGATCTACTGTTACATAACCTAGCTGCTTCTTGTATATTTTGCTGTTCTGTTGTTTTAGTTATTAGATATTATTGTCTGTAAAGTTATACCACTATAGGTCCCACCACCTCGGTACCTTTTATGTTTTGGAGGGGTGGACGCCCGGCGGCTGGAGTACATGCTCAGCTGAGAATTACGATGAGTAACCGAGAGTTACTCAAAATGTTAGGAAGTTATACATGTATTGTCTGGAATTTTCTTTTCTTATTTGTTTTTCTTTTCATGTTGGCCCCACCATGGGCCTATCACCTGTTTTTGCCCTTTCTCCTTCTACATCATCCTGTTGTCACAAATAATGGTTGAATTTTTTGTTTTTCTTGGTACTTACAGTACACCCTTGGCCTTGGACTAGTCGGTGTTATTAGGTCTATTAGATTACTGACTGTATACTTTCCCCCAAATTGGTAGCTGGAACGTGGGTGGATTTAACTCACCCAAAAAACGTAAATGTGTTCTGCTGTACCTTCGTAAATTACGTTTAGGTGTAGTATGTTTACAGGAAACTCATCTTACATAGTAACATAGTATCTAAGGTTGAAAAAAGACAATTGTCCATCGGGTTCAACCTATTTGTGGTCTCCTATGCACGATTATTTTGTATAAAATTTTGACTGAAGTTGCTGACTGCCGTTCCGATTAACCCCTCTTTTTTATAATAACCATAGTGCGTGACTATGCACCGTAACCCAGGATATCCTTATCCATTAGGAATTTATCTAACCCATTCTTAAAGGTGTTGACTGAGTTGGCCATTACAACTCCCTCAGGCAGGGAATTCCAAACACGTATCGTCCTTACCGTAAAAAAGCCTTTACGCCGTATTGTGTGGAATCTCATCTCCTCTAACCTGAGCGAGTGTCCACGAGTTCTCTGTGTTGATCTAACCAAAAACAGGTCCTGCGCAAGATCTGTATATTGTCCCCTTATATATTTGTAAATGTTGATCATGTCCCCTCTTAATCTCCTCTTTTCCAGTGTAAACATGCCTAGTCTTGCAAGCCTTTCCTCGTATTCCAGCGTCTCCATACCCTTAATTAGTTTGGTCGCCCGCCTTTGAAGCTTTTCTAGCTCCAGGATATCCTTTTTGTAGTAAGGTGCCCAGAATTGTACACAGTATTCAAGGTGTGGCCTCACAAGTGATTTATATAACGGGAGTATAATACTCTTGTCCCTAGCATCAATTCCCCGTTTTATGCATGCTAATATCTTGTTAGCCTTCTTTGCTGCAGTCCTACTTTGGGTACTACTGCTTAGTTTGCTATCTATGAGGACACCTAAGTCCTTTTCCAGTACAGAATCCCCTAATTTTACCCCATTTAGTAGGTAGGTGTTATTTTTGTTCTTGTTATCACAGTGCATTACCTTACACTTGTCTGTATTGAAGCACATTCTCCATTTCGCTGCCCAAGCTTCTAATTTAACTAAGTCATTCTGAAGCGACTCAGCATCCCCCTCCGCATTTACAACTTTACACAATTTGGTATCATCTGCAAAAATTGACACCATGCTCTCTAGACCTTCTGTTAGGTCGTTAATGAAAATATTGAACAATAGCGGTCCCAATACTGAGCCTTGCGGCACACCACTTAGCACTTCAGTCCAAGTTGAAAAAGATCCATTAACCACAACGCGCTGCTCCCTATTATCTAACCAGTTTTTGACCCAAGTGCATATTGTGCTTCCTAGCCCTGATTCTTGTAGCTTGTAGATAAGTCTCATGTGTGGTACAGTATCGAACGCTTTGGCAAAATCTAAAAAGATTACATCCACCTCTTTACCCTGATCTAGGTTTGCGCTTACTGTTTCATAAAAGCCAAGTAAGTTGGTTTGACAGGATCTGTCCTTCATAAACCCATGTTGATTCCTTTTAATGACCTTATTGACTTCAAGGAACTTCTGAATACTATCTCTTAGAATACCTTCCAATACTTTCCCCACTATAGATGTAAGACTAACTGGTCTATAATTACCTGGTTCAGCTTTACTTCCCTTTTTGAATATAGGCACTACTTCCGCTATACGCCAGTCTTTGGGAACCATACCTGATATTACTGAATCCTTAAAGATCAAAGATAGCGGCTTTGCAAGTTCAGAATGAAGCTCCATTAGAACCCTTGGGTGAATACCATCGGGACCTGGTGACTTATTAATCTTTAAATGTTTTAATCGGTCACAGACTACTTCCTCACTTAAATAAGTACCTATCAGTAGGATATTCTCATTATTGAGATTATATGTTAGTCCCTGAATTGGGTTCTCTCTAGTAAATACTGTTGAAAAAAACTCATTTAGTGTGTCCGCTATGTCATTATCATTTTTGCTTATGACTCCCAACTTGTCTTTTAAAGGGCCTATACTCTCCTTCTTTAATCTCTTGCTATTAATGTATTTAAAGAATTTTTGGGGATTCGCTTTGCTTTCCTTTGCTACTAGTTTTTCAGTTTCTACTTTAGCCGCTTTTATTTCCTTTTTGCATATTTTGTTACATTCCTTATAGTGCTGAAATGACTCTGCTTCCCCGTCAGATTTGTATTTTTTAAATGCTCGCCTTTTCTTGCCCATAAGTTCCTTAATCTTTTTGTTAAGCCACATCGGTTTATGATTTTTATTCCTTTTTTTGCTGCTCGTAGGAATAAATTTGAGTGTATTTTTAGCTAGCAGGAATTTTAGTACCTCCCATTTCTCTGTATTATTTTTTCCTAAAAACAAACCTTCCCATTCAATATCCCTGAAAAATACCCTCATCTTATCAAAATTTGCTTTGCTAACATTTAGAGTCCTAGTTGAGCCAGTATAGGGCTGTTTATGGAAACTGATATTGAATGTGACCATATTGTGGTCGCTGTTTCCTATGGGTTCCCCTACTATAATACCTGATACCAAATCCCCATTGTTTGTTAATACCAGGTCTAAGATTGCATTGTACCTAGTTGGTTCCTCAATTAGTTGAACTAAGTAGTTATCATTAAGTGTGTTTAAAAACATAATGCCCCTAGCAGTATCACATGAATCGTTTTTCCAGTTTATCTCTGGATAGTTAAAATCTCCCATCACTACTATGTCTCCTACTCCTGCTGCTCTTTCAATTTGCTTTAGTAACAATTCCTCATCAGATGCTTTGATACCAGGCGGCCTATAGCATACACCCAATACTAACTTTTTTATTCCTTTTTCCCTGCATGCAATTTCTACCAATAATGTCTCGACAGTGTCTACAGTCCCCTCCTGAATATCTTCCCGTATATCAGGTTTTAAAAACGGCTTTACGTAAAGACACACCCCTCCACCCTTTTTATTTAGTCTGTCTCTCCTAAACAGTGTATAGCCCTCTAGATTGACTGTCCAATCATGAGATTCGTCCCACCAAGTTTCAGTAATGCCTATAATATCATACTGTTTGCTTGCAGGAAGTATTTCTAGTTCACCCTTTTTACCAGTAATGCTTCACTAATCCTAGTGAAATACTTAAGCTTAACATACTTGCTTGGAAGGTTTTTAAAGTCTGCCTCATATAACTCTAAAGCCTGAGAGGTTGCCATTATAGCCAAGTTCAACATACAATTAGACATATCTGATATTACTGTTGACACTTCAGGCCGCTATGTCATCTGCCATTTACTTCATGAACAAATGAGGTTTATATGTGCTTCGGTCTATACTCTAGACCCTTTTTGACGAAACTAGTCTCGATATTGCTCCCATATTCGCACTTGCCAATTGTTCTATGTACAGATAAAAATCTCATCTCTATTGTCCGGCTAGATAGACAGAACACTGCACGTTCCAAAGTCAGAGTGCCTCAGTTTGGAGTCCCTCAATTAGCGAGAGAGTTGCAACTGACTGATTCATGGAGCACTCTTCATCCAATTGACAGAGCATTCTTGTCATGATCCTGACTGTAGTTTTCATATTTGGTGACTTACCTCTGCCATCTCTATCCAGGATCCTGCATCTTTCTGCTCACTGGGATAAACAGCTTGCCAATACCATGAGTTTCCTGAGTCCTGAGTTCTCTGCCTGGAAGGTAATAGTTAACGAGCTCCATCTTCTGTGTGAGTCTGAATTCAGCAATCTGAAGTTTAGGCCTAAAAGCCAGCATCCTCTGTTTGTTTGCAAGAAGTTCAGGCTTCAGTGTTCTCTCGGCCTGCTAGGCCTTACTCCACTTCACAGCCTAGTCTAGAGTACTCACATGACAGTGACTGTTCACCTAACCCAGAGCTGTCCAATCCTGTGCCAGCCTGAGACTCTCTGAATCACCTGATACTGCTCACCAATCACCAAGGACCAGGAAGTACAAGTCTGAAGACTGGAGTTGGAAACTCTGCCAGTTCCTCGTGTCACACACAGCTCTGTGTGAGCTTTGAAGCTGAGCTCCCTAAAGATAACCCTTGTACTTCAGTTCCTGTAAAAACTCTGTTCCTTCACTACCCAGTTTGGATTACATTTGTGTTACCATTGATATCCAATATTTCTACAGTTCATCTTAAAGGCACAGTCACAATATTCCACAGTCTCAACTTAAAGGCACAGTTGCAGTGTTTCACCTTAAAGTCACAGTCGCAGTATTCCACAGTCTCAACTTAAAACCACAGCTGCAGTATTCTACCGTCACAGCAGCAGGGTTCTTCAGCCTCATCCTAAAGTTACAGCCACAGTAATCGTTCTACTTTCAGTTGCGTTTCCAGTTATATCCGGTACCAGCCCGCATTACAGTTGCATCCCAGTCTCACCGGTAACCAGCCCGGTTATCAGTCTCACCAGTAACCAGTCCGTCTTACTATCTTGCCAGTAACCCTGAGTACATAAGCACCTACTCCTGTGACACTATATCCAGTACAGTCTCACCTATACATTCATCATCCTGCTGTCAAAGTCCCTGGTGATCTATTGGTCAGGATACGGCTTCCTCTGCCGAGGCCCGGGTTCGATCCCCGGTCAGGTATTGCTCCTCCTTCTCACTGATTCCTACAGACCAGCCTAATATTCACATAGTCCTCCAGTTGCCCGCACAGACTTCACTAACACCGGGTTCACAAAAACCACAGTCATGACAATTCTCCTGTTTATCCGCTGCCACTAATAACATGTCTAAAATAGACTATATTTTGTCGTCCATCTCACTACTTCCACGAGTTTCTGCAGTATGTATGGAGCCGATTATGATCTCTGACCACGCAGTAGTTTGGGCAGAAATTCAGGTATCTCCTGATAGAGGAAATTGTTTTAGATAGCGATGCCCCTCTTCCCTTAGGACATCAACGGCGCTAAGAGACATGGGGATAATTCTGAGTTGATCGCAGCAGGAACTTTGTTAGCAGTTGGGCAAAACCATGTGCACTGCAGGGAGGGGGGGGGCAGATATAACATGTGCAGAGACAGTTAGATTTGGGTGGGGTGTGTTCAATCTGCAATCTAAATTGCACAGAAACAAAATAACCCACCCAAATCTAACTCTCTCTGCACATGTTATATCTGCCTCCCGTGCAGTGCACATGGGCCCTCATTCTGAGTTGTTCGCTCGCTAGCTGCTTTTAGCAGCAGTGCACACGCTAGGCCGCCGCCCTCTGGGAGTGTATCTTAGCTTAGCAGAATAGCGAACGAAAGATTAGCAGAACTGCTACTAAATAATTCTTTGTAGTTTCTGAGTAGCTCCAGACCTACTCACAGATTGCGATCACCTCAGTCCATTTAGTTCCTGGTTTGATGTCACAAACACGCCCTGCGTTCAGCCAGCCACTCCCCCGTTTATCCAGACACTCCCGCGTTTTTCCCTGACACGCCTGCGTTTTTTAGCACACTCCCAGAAACGGCCCTTTCCTGTCAATCATTTACCGATCAGCAGTGCGACTGAAAAGCGTCATAAGAACACCAGCAAAACTGCTAAGTTTTTAGTTAAATAACTTAGCGCATGCGCGCTGCGTACCATGCGCATGTGCATTTAGCAGCAAATCGCAGCATAGCGAAAATCGGCAATGAGCGAACAACTCGGAATGACCACCATGGTTTTGCCCAATTGCTAACAAACTTGCTGCTGTTATCAACTCAGAATTACCCCCATAGTACTTAAAACCTGGGAAAACTTTGTACATGATAATATGGATGCAAAATTGAACAATATAGTTCTTTTCTGGCAAGCCTTTAAGGCGACGGTTAGGGGTGCTATTATCTCCCACTCCACGGCATTTAAGAAAAAAGCACTCCATGAATATTTGGCAGCCCAAGCCACATTTACCTCCTCTTTTCAACTGTATTCTTCGGCCCCATCCCAGGCCACCAGGGAGGGATATCTTGCTGCCAAAAATCTTTTCTAAGGTATTTTTTTATCAAAATGGAAGCCTCTTATTCATTCACAAAATATTGCAAGTCTTATAGATTTGCTAATAAATCCAGCAAATTATTATCAAACTTAGTGAATGGACAACGTGCACCTGCTATTATCTACCCCCTAAAAATGAAAGATGGTACTCATACCTCTACTGACACTCAAATAGCTGAGGTTTTGACAGGATTCTATAGTGATTTATATGCTGCCCCACAATCTGTCCTTTCAGAGCCATCCCCCTTTTTGGAAAACTTACCTATTCTACAACTGTCGTCAGAATTAGGTAGTTCCTTGGGTGTGGTTCATCAAATCGACAGTATCTAGGTCGACAATGTTTAGGTCGACCACTATAGGTCGACAGTCACTAGGTCGACATGGATGGAAGGTCGACAGGGTTTCTATGTCGACATGTGCTAGGTCGACAGGTCTAAAGGTCGACATGAGGATTTTTTTTTTTGGGTGTCGTTTTCTTCGTAGAGTGACCGGGATCCCAAATTAGTGCACCGCGTTCGCTCGCCATGCTTCGGGCATGGTGCCTTTGCTCCGCTACCGCTTCGCTCGGCACAGATTACCGTTCCAATCGTAGTCCACGTGGATCGTTAAGTATGAAAAAATTCAAAAAAAGAAAAAGATTTGAAAAACTCATGTCGACCTTTAGACCTGTCGACCTAGCACATGTCGACCTAGAAACCCTGTCGACCTTCCATCCATGTCGACCTAGTGACTGTCGACCTATAGTGGTCGACCTAAACATTGTCGACCTAGATACTGTCGATCTTCAGACCGGATCCCAGTTCCTTACTGGGTGCGATACCTCATGATGAGGTGTCGTTTGCTATTTCACAACTGAAAATGGGGAAGGCGCCGGGCCCGGATGGCTACACGACGGACTTTTATAAATTATTAGCTCCACATGTTACCCCCATTTTGGTCATGGTTTTTAATTCAATATTAGACACAGGTGAACTTCCTTTGTATTATAATACATCCACTATCAGAGTTTTGTTAAAACCAGGTAGGGACCATTCAGATCCAGGGTCTTACTGGCTGATTTCGTTGCTGAATATTGAATATAGATTATTAATGACAATTTTGGCTACCAGACTAAGCCTGGTGCTGCCCACCCTTATCCACTGTGATCAAACAGGATTTGTTATGGGTAGAAGCCCTTTGGCGGATGTTCAGAGGTTGTTGGCGGCGTTTTTTGACTCCCAGTGCGCCGTGTCAAACACACCCAGAGCACTCCTCTCTCTTGATGCAGAAAAGGCTTTTGACATGGTGCACTGGGATCACCTTTTTGACGTACTAGCCCGCTTTGCATTCCCACAGAAGTTTCTTTCTTTCTTAAAAACACTGGGGCAGATGTATTAACCTGTAGAAGACATAAGGAAGTGATAAACCAGTGATATGTGCAAGGTGATAAAGGCACCAGCCAATCAATTCCAATATGTAAATTAACAGTTAGGAGCTGATTGGCTGGTGCCTTTATCACCTTGCACATATCACTGGTTTATCACTTCCTTATGCCTTCCCCAGGTTAATACATCTGCCCCACTATACTCTAGCCCCTCCTCCCACGTTATATGCAATGGGATACTGTCAACCCCTTTTCCAATTATGAGAGGAACCCGACAGGGGTGCCCTCTCTCCCCTCTATTGTTTATACTGGCACTAGAGCCACTGGCGATTGCACTAAGACAATACCCCTTATATAAGGGTATCCAAATTGGGGACAGAGACCTCAGAGTTTCCTTATACGAGGACGATATGCTACTTTTCTTATCGCACCCCGAACATTCCATCCCAGTGGCCTTGGACATCATTTCCGAATTCAGTACAATTTCGGGATATAAAATAAATATTAGCAAATCGGAACTTTTGATCCTGACTGGGCATACCCCTGCCTTACAATCATATACTGAATTGAAAGCCATCCGGGTGGTGTCTTCTCATATTAAGTACCTTAGTATCCAGATTCTGGGACGGTTGGCAGACCTGTATGGTCTGAACTTTACTACTGCCATTGCTAAGATAGCGAAAACCATGGAACGATGGCACGATTTGCCGCTGTCTCTCCTTGGTAGGATTGAGGTGATTAAGTCGGTTCTCATGCCAAGCTTGGCATACTCCATGCAACTTCTCCCAATAAAATTGACCACGAAAGACATAAAAAATTTTAACAGGCTATTTACAAGGTTTATATGGAAGTCGAAAAAGCCTCGGATAGCATCCTGAAAATTGAAATGCTCAAAAAAAGATGGGGGCCTGGGTTTCCCTGACCTGCTACACTATTCTAGGGCACTTCTCATTAGGACAGCCCTAGACTGGATCTTGGAACGCAACACTTATGTAGATTTTGACCTAGATTGCGCACTCTTTTCCCCTGTAGCTTTAATACAAACCAAACGTCAACTACTACCTACACATATACGCAGTAATTTAATGTTCAAAGACATATATGATGCTCGGAATGCAGTATCGGTGTAATTTAAGAGATTAGCACCCAGACTAGATTTGGTCCCATTGTGGGTAATCCTGCTTTCACGCCAGGGCTGGAAAACTCGATATGCCGGAGACTGCTCTTTAAGGGCCTCAGGATGGTTTCCCAGGTATTTGACCCGGGAGGAAAAATAAAGTATTTAGCAACTTAAATTTAGAATTTTCTATCCCACATAATAGCATGTACGCTTTAATGCAGATTCAACATTTTGCCCAGTCCAAGGCCTCTGTAGAGGTGATGCAACCTTCCCAAGATCCTTTGAAATTGATTATTACCAGTTTTGTCAATAATAAATACAAACCCAAATTACTTTTCTCAATTTTATTAAACCACTCTCCGCATAACTTGACCCATCAATTGCAGATGATGTGGGTACGAGATATCCCCACTTTGCCCCAAACAGATGTATTATTTAAGTGTTATGACACCACTCTCCGTATAGTTAGAACATCTATTCTCCAAGAGGTTCATATTAAGACCGTACACAGGGCCTAAGTGTCACAGAGCCAACGGAAGCAATATGTGGAAGAGGAGTCTGGCAGATGCCCGAAATGTGGTACTTCTTCTGCGTCTGCTTTCCATAACTTGTGGTCCTGTGGTAAAATAAAAAAATACTGGTATAAGCTCTTACACAATGTGAATTCTACTTTTGAGGTGTCTTTGCCATTAGATCCAATATCATTGCTTTTTGCCAACTTTGACAATTGGGCACTGCCAGAATCTAGGAGATCCCTAATATCTTTCCTGTCTGTACTGGTGACGGTGGCAAAGAAAGTTATTCTTAATTCCTGGATAGTTCAACATACTCCTACACTGAGAGAGGTAGATGCTCTAATGCTGAGATATATGTATTATGATAGATACGAAGTGCTAGCTGAACCATATCGTACCAGTTATCAGTTTTAAGGAAGTGGGGGGGGGGGGGGGGGGCGTTCACTGAGACCAAACTGGTTGCTAAACAACTTAAAATATATGCTTTGCTTAACTACCCATCCCGTCACAAACAAATTCTGGACGTTGGATGGGTTAATATGAGATATATGGTCTCTCGCCTAATACCTATTACTCTTATACCCTGATTTATTTCATCTCATCTCTGCTAGTTATATGGATGAAGATGAAGATACCGTTATGGCCTATCACTGATTACACTACTCATACATTATATTATGTGTACTATACCAGCCTCTTTGTTTGAAGATCACTTCCAATATTCTTCTTAAAGCCCGTATATTCAGTCACAGGCATGCTTCCGACCACAGCAGATTCTTTATTTCCTTTTATGTACCCCCTCCCCTTTTCTGTCTCCTTTTTTCCGGTTTTCCCCTTTTATGCTCTAACTCCCCTATTCTACATTGACTACAGTTGTAAAGACAATTGATCAAGGTGTAATTGACAACAATGGTTTAATGTACACTTGTTTGCATCTGTTCTTCTTGTCAAACATGATCTTTTGCCTTCTGTTTTTTCCGCAGTGGGTGGCATTTATTCTCTCTTTATTATTCTGTCAATGTTTAACTTGAAAACCCAATAAATATAATAAAAATAAAAAAGGACCAAAACACAAAAAGTGCCCACCGCACATCTCTAGTATTTATTATTATTTTTATTATAATTATTATTATGGCTTGAAACATGGCCTGAAAATCTAGGTGAGTGACACATGGTCATGAAGCAACAGCGCCTGCTGCAGAAATGGGCTTTACCCATTAACGGCTTGTGACACGCAGGAGGAACAACATAATGCTAAGGAAAGAGAGAGTCAATCTTTCTGCTAGAAAGTGCTATGAAAACATACTATCAATATGAAAATAAATAAATAAATATTAATGCCTAATTAAACATGTTTTGTGACATTTACAGTAACTGTATCTTTTTCTCCAAATGAAAAGTTTTAAAAGCTTCTAAAATAGTATGTTAAAATCTGTCTTCAAAGCTTCTCAGAGCCGCACTTTGCTAGCGCTCAGGAGCAGAAGGACAACAATGTTAGAGAGATGTTGTGTTTAGCAGCTGGTTGATATTAGCTTGTGATGATTATGTCTTATTGGTATTTATGATGGGATTCTGCTGCCAAACTGTTTGATGGAATTCCACCTGGGGAATCTAGCATCAAACCAGCAGTAACCGGAGGGACCTGGCCAATGTTTTCATTACTAACTGAAATAGCAAATGTGGAGGACAAGCTAAATAGCAGTGCATATTTTTCCTTCTGCAAAGATACTGTAACCTCACTCACACACAGGCTCATTTAAAAATATATGCTTGAATTTATATGGTAGGTCAGTAGATTAAAAAATGTAACATTTCACCGTTGGAACGTTGGCGATTTTATTTAGACAAAAAAATGTGCAATGTGTATTAACTTCTTTATTTTCATCAATAGGCTAGACACATATTGGAAACTACTGCTGGTTCTCCTGCTCTTTCCTAATATTGTTAAAATGATCATTAAGGTGACAGATTTTGAAGATGGACTATGGATGGCAACCAGTAGGGTAACTCCCAGAGGCAACTGAAGAGTTGGTCTCCAGGCTCTACGTAAGGGGGGAGCAGGGAGAGGCTGGGCCATATTATGTTGGTTCTACGGGCCAGATACTTGATTTAATTCTTATCTTTACTTTAAGGCACTGGCCCAACCAGGTGCAGCACAGATAAGATACAGCCTCACAATTACTGCAAGCCAGTGGTGACTGTGGAACCACCCCCATGTCTATACAGGGAGATCAGCATAATCAGGTGCACACTGCCAATACGGACCCCCTGGACCTCAACTCTACTTCTCATACCTCTGCAGGAGGGGGCCCTTGACCTTGGGTACTGCAGATGAGCTTTCGCCACCAATGCAACTGGCAAAGACTTTTTTGCAGAAAAGTCATTGACTTAGTCAGAAATGGATAAAGTAAGCATCTGCACACTTATTCAGATTATGGAAGCTACTATACACCTTCTTTCTTTAGCTGAGTACCAGCATCTTTTTTCATAGTAAAAAAAAAAACCAGCACTGTTCTCGGTTATAGTGACATAGGAAACACCCATAGTCAATATCTCCTTTATCAGAATAAAAATATAATTCACTGTAAGGACTATATATATTAATAGGAATCAGGCACGGGTGCCTAAATTTTATCTGTTATTTACCCAACCTTATTGCAGACCTGAATCAAAATGCTGCCAGACTGAAAGAGCCTTTAGAGACCTTTGATAACAGCAGGATAGATGTTCAAGATGAGCAAAGATCCGGCTATCCAAGCACGTCCACCAAACCTGTTTCCGTGACATGACGTTATCAATACACAACTCTCAGTTTGTAGAAACTAGAAATCATTGTATCTTAAAGTCTGTAACCTCTGAGAAAGTCCCACCCAGACCAAACAGGTCAAAGGTACTCTTGAATTTAGATTGGAACACCATGTCATATGGGTCTGCCACAATCCTGATCTCCTTGGAGTGGCTGCAAGGATATAGGAGGAACATCTGTCTGGGCTAATTTAGGTAAGTTTTTTATTTATTGTTCATGTGAATAAGGTTTCTATCTCTAATTTTGTGTAATAAAACATTTTATACAGTATTATGCTATGTGATTCAAATATTTGGAAGTCAGAGGTTGGAAGAATTTGAAGATTTAAGTTTGGTGCGATCTCACTTTCGATGCGATTTTACTTCCGATACTGCAGATATGCACATATTTACCTATACAATCTCACTTGCGATCTTCAACCCCCATCTGTCTTAAATATAAGACAAAAAGGCATCAACTGCATAATGGTTTGGTACAATGGTCGGCAATAAGTACACACTTCACTTTTGGTCCAATATTACATATGAAATCTGATAAATAAAAGAAATCTGCACATAAGACCAGATCTACAAATGCAATCAGTTTTCTTCCAATAAAACATGATTAAAGGTGTGTTCATACTCTTGAGATATCGCATGAATAGGGTGGGAATTGAAAGATTGGCTCCTGATTGTACAGGTGTGTACCTGGCTGTTCTGTTTAGTTCCATTAATATACTGCAAATATGATTCCTTGGGAAGTGATTTCAGGTAAACCCTCATTACTTTTTATTTTGACATGAGACCAAAAACATTAACATGCTATATTTCACTTAGTGAATGCTATATACGCACTTTACTATTGGGCACTACTGTTTCAGACACACACACACACACACACACACACACACACACACACACACACATATATATAAAGACATTGTCATGTAAATATGGATACCAGATGTATTTTTCAAAGGTGCTCAAGAAATTAATTCACCTTATGGGTGCCTATGTACGAAAAGGTTATGTAATCAATCGAAGCTTAACAGACAGTTATGTACACTATGTAGACAAAAGTGATTGGACCCCCCCCCCCTCCTGTAACGCAAGTGAGATGGTGTGCTCCTGCAGCAGACACATGTTCATGAAGCTATAAAACGGGCTAAGTCCAGATCTTCACCCAATTGAGAACCTCTGGGATAGTTTGGAGCGATGGGTACGTTCTAGACTGACTTGACCTTCTTTAGTGTCACAGTTGGTCACTGTACTTTAGATGGAATGGCTAAGCACACCGCCTGCTGGAACTTGTGGACAGTTTGCCAAGAAGGGTGTCTGCAGTAATTACTGCACTTGGTGAACCTACAAAGTACTGACGTCAATAAAACCTTGTTGCTCTATTTGCTGTCAGTGTCCAGTCACTTTTGTCTACATAGTGTAGATTCCACTTTCATCTTTGAGCTCATAAGAATACACCTCCCAAAAAAAACAAAGATGCCAATAGTGTGATCTGTTACCTACAAAGTGATAGTAAGGATAAGTGAGGGGTTTCTATTGGATCCCGACACATACTTGGCAGGTATATTACCCCTAACCCCCCATCCCTGCAGCCTAAACCTAACCCTTCCTTCCCCACAGCCTGACCCTAACCCTCCCCTGGGGTGCCTAACCCAAACAACCCCTCCCCCTCCTCCACGGCAGCCTAACTCTAATCTCTCCCCCCCCCCCATCCTCCCCTCGGTATCCAGACTATAGATCTACACTAAAAAGGTCTACTGTCAATAGGTCTACCACTAATGATAGACATACATTAGGTCAACAGGGTCAATAGGTCAACGGTGTCAAAAGGTCGACTTGTAAAAGGAAGACAGTTCAAAAGGTCGTCAGGGTCAAAAGGTTGACATGACAATGGCCAACACACATAAGGTATTCAATTTATTTTTTTCATTTTTGAAAACTTTTTCATACCATCTACATTGACTACGATTGGGAATAGTAAAACCTTGCCGAAGCATGGCAAGCAAAGCAAGCTACGCGAGGGGACATGGTACACTAATGGGGCTTGTTTGTGGCAGAAAAGTTACAAAACACAAAAAGAAATTGTGTCTACCTTTTTGTGTCAACCATTTACATGTTGATCTTTTGACCCTGTCGACTTAATGCATGTCTACCATTAGTGGTCGACCTATTGAATGTAGACCTTTTTAGTGTAGATGTAATAATCCACACCCCTCCCCTCAGCCACAACCGCGGTTTACCAGTGTGGAGTCCTGGCATACCTGTGTTTGGGATCCCAGCGCAGGCATTTTGATCCATGTTGGGATCCCAGCATCAGTATTCCAAGTGATCCCATTAAAACACATACAGTACTTTAATGCACATAAATCAAAGTAAAATCACAAAAGCTTATTTGAATGTCCTCCTAAACAGAGTGCAACATACAGGAACACAAAAGTAGAGGATGAATACTGGAGGAATATATATATATATATATATATATATATATATATATATATATATATACACACACACACACAGGTTGAGTATTCTTATCCAAAATGCTTGGGACCAGAGGTATTTTGGATATGGGATTTTTCCGTATTCTGGAATAATTGCATACCATAATGAGATATCATGGCGATAGGACCCAAGTCTAAGCACAGAATGCATTTATGTTACATATACACCTTATACACACAGCCTGAACGTAATTTTAGACAATATTTTTTATAACTTTGTGCATTAAACAAAGTGTGTGTACATTCACACAATTCATTTATGATTCATATACACCTTATACACACAGCCTGAAGGTCATTTAATACAATATTTTTAATAACTGTGTAGTAAACAAAGTTTGTGTACATTGAGCCATTAGAAAACAAAGGTTTCACCATCTCACTCAAAAAAGTCCGTATTTCGGAATATTCCGTATTTCGGAATATTTGGATATGGGATACTCAACCTGTATATATATATTTTATTATTATCATTATTATTTTTACAAGCAATATTCTGAAATTGCAGCAGACATTGAATGTTGAAGGAGTATAAACGATAAAACCTGAAATTATCCTTAAACAGAACTTAATGTCTTTACTACACATGACTTAATAGTTACTGATTGGACTGTATGATCATCAACATTTGTACAGACCAAAATGTAGCTAAGACACTTCAAAGGGTTGTAGTATGTTATGCCGGCACTTCGGATCCCGGCGCCCATTATACTGGCGCCGATATCCCGACCGCCGGCATGCAGGCAGCGGGGTGAGCGCAAAAGAGCCCCTTGCAGGCTCGTTGTGGGCACGGTGGCGCGCTACGCAATTTATTCTCCCTCCATGGGTGTCGTGGACACCCCAAGAGGGAGAATACTTGTCAGTATGCCGGCTGTCAGGATTCCGACGTTAGTATGGTGAGCGCTGGGATCCCAACAGCAGGCATATCAAATGCCTCCCCTTCAAACTCAAAAACAAGGTGATTTTAAGCACTGTAGAGAAAATATAAAATATATTTAATGAGAATTAGCAGATGGGAAACAACCACATTTAATGTAAACATTTAAAACAATTTTCAGATTTACTTGAAACAGATCACAGGAAAATACAAAATAATTTAGAAAGAAGATAAATGCCTTACTTCCAGAACATATAGGTAATTACAGTTTCCTTGCTTAAGTAGCTTTGTACAACACTGACATCTAGTGTGCAAAAGTGGAGTATCAGTTTTGGAGCATGTTGAATGCAATTTTTCCCCTCCTTATCTGGTAGAGTGACACTTTGTGAGATGACATATGATATTACTATCTAAGGGTCTACTTCAGGGTGGATCGCACAGTTTCCCAATAATCAGGAAACTGCACACACTCAGGACCCGTACTGCGCAGTGGCAAGGCCAAGGACTACATTGCGTATGCAGTTTTATTGGCCTTGCGAGACGCCCTGCGACAGGTATTCTGAGTAAGCTCAGGTTTACGCAGCCTGCCGTTGCAGATAAACATCGCGACTGATGGTCGTGATATTCATCCTGCACTGCGACTGCATCGCAGTATTGCTGTCGCAAATGCAGGAAGGGGGTGTTATGCGCCTTCTCCTGCATTTGCGTTAAGGATTTAATTTGCTAAGCTGCTTGCAATTGCAATCCATGCTGAATTAGGCCCTAAACCACTTTTATAGATCAAAACATTTTTTTACTAGATTAAATATAAAACCATTTTGCTTTTTAAATTGGATTTGTATATTTGAATGTGGATTTAAAATTACACTGGTCAGCTGCACATACTGGTGGCAGCCATTTTGCGGACACAACCAATATGAGAATACGGGTTTATCAGATCACATGATGTGTAGTTTCAAGTATAACCCACAAAATGTGCACAGCGTCTATTCACCCTGCTCTGCAGCGACTGCAAGAGCCTCCCAACTGTGTCCCCCCCCCCCCACCGTGGGACAGCCCCGAAAAAACGGGAACAATTGGGACAGTTGGGAGGTATGCAGATGCACTTCATAAGTTATAACTCACAGTTATTAATACATATGTATTATACATTTTATCAGGGGCGTAGCCAAAACTTTGTGTGCCCTATAGCAACATGTTAAAGGAGCCCCTGTACTAATGCTTCTAGAGAGACACCTCTCTGCAGCAGTTGTTGTTGTTATGATCCATAATAGTGTCCTAATTCATTTTCTGAACCATAGTAGTGTCCTAGTTTACGATATATCACATTGTAGGACTGACACTAAAGAAGAAATGCGATAAAAACCCATTTTTTGCCAGATTTCCAAATGTACTAAAGCCCGCACCAGGGCTCCGGCACGGAGCTAAACGCCAGTTATAGATATAGCTATATGTCATAATGTGACATAGAGTGTCCCCGGTTAACAATATGCCACACTATAAGTCAATAGCAGTGGTTCTCAACCGCGGTCCTCAAGTACCCCCAACAGTTCATGTTTTCCAGGTCTCCTCACAGGATTGCAAGTGAAATAATTTGCTCCACTTGTGTCAGTGAGTAATGAATACACCTGTGCACCTGCTAGGTGACCTGGAAAACATGAACTGTTGGGGGTACTTGAGGACCGAGGTTGAGAACAGAACCACTGGTCTATAGTACCTCCACTTCATATTGTGCCAAACTACAGTGCACCAGTTCATATTACATAACACGATGGTTGAAGTAGAAATTTAAAAATGGGGGTATGGGAAAGTGAAGGCTGTTATTAAGCGCGCACCAAAGGCACGTGTGGTCCGAAAAGGGGGCATGCCACTCAAAAGGGGGCATGTCCTTAAGTGTAGTGTACCATACCATATACCCCTTATACACCACAATAGTAGGACCCCTTATACTATCTAGGGGTCCTACTATTGTGGCGGGGTTGTAATAGACCATTATTTCCCATGTCTTTGGACGGAAAGCCGATTGAGGAGGTGGTCTCTTTTAAATTTTTGGGCACATATATTACAAATGACTTAACTTGGTCTTTGAACAGTCTTTTTCTGATTAAAAAGGCGCAGCAACGCCTTTTCTTTTTGAGGAGGCTTAGAGCTGTTTGTTTAAGCACAAGCACTTTAGTTAGGTTTTATCATAGTATAGTAGAGAGTGTTTTAACGTACGGGATGATAGTGTGGTTTGGAAATTGCACTGTAGCGGAACGAATAGCTTTCGAGAGGGTGGTTAAAACTGCCAGTAGGATCACTGGGGTGCCTCTGCCAAGTATGAAGGACTTGTATACTAGAAATGTATTAAGGAAAGCTAGGAGTATATTCACTGATGAGAGTCATCCAAATTGTTTGATCTTCGAAAGATTGCCATCTTTAAAACGGTTCAGGAGAATCCGCGCTCATACAAACCGCATGTCTAACAGCTTTTTTCCAACTGCTGTTCGGCTGTTAAATGATCATTAGGTTGTGTGCAAATGTTTTTCCAAAATGTGGCATAATGTTACTGTTATCTTATGGCATTGTGAGGCTCTGATTGTATTTTCATTGACATTTTGTTGTTGATTTTGTTAATGACAAATAAAGTATATTATTATTATTATTATTATTATTACTGGTGCTCCTTACACATTATGCCACATGGCATATGGAATGAGGCAAAATTCACACGGAATGAGCCATAATTCACATTATGCCACATGGGATGAGCCAAAATTCACATTATGCCACATGAAATGAGCAAAAATTCACACAGAATGAGCGAAAATTCACATTATGCCACATGGAATGAGCGAAAATTCACATTATGCCACATGAAATGAGCCAAAATTCACATGGAATGAGACAAAATTTACATTATGCCACACAGTATGAGCTGCAATTCAGGGACAGGGAGAGTGACAGCAGGGACAGGGAGAGTGACAGCAAGGACATAGGGACAGGGAGATTAACAGCTGGGGCATAGGGATAGGGAGAGTGACAGCAGGGACAGGAAGAGTGAAAGAGGGACAGCAATGATATACAGAAGGGAGAGAAAGGCAGCAGTGTAAAATTACTTAATCAGCAGCTGTTGTGTGGAGGAGGCAGTGACTGGCAGTGTGGAGGATGAGGAGGTTGTGGTCAGCAGCGGTGCGGAGTTGACTGTGGGCGGAGGCGGTGGCAGATGAGGAGGCTGTGGGCGGCAGTGCGGAGGAGGCTGTGCTGTGGGAGGTGGCGGTGCGGAGCAGGAGGCTGTGGTTGCGAAGGAAACTGCGGGCGGCAGCGGCCTTTGGCACGGCTCTGGTCCCCTATGATCGCTGCAATATCAAATCTGCCACAGACCGGCAGCCAATCAGGAGCGGCCTCTCCTGATTGGCTACTGATTCAATAGCGCTGAATTTGAAATACTGCTGTGGTGGGGGTCTCAGTCAGTGCTTAAAGTGGCGATATGCCTTATCGGTGTATATGGGCCCACTTTGAGCACTGATGTAACATTACAATGCTTAGTGCTCTACTGATTCAATAGCGCTGAATTTGAAATACTGCTGTGGTGGGGGTCTCAGTCAGTGCTTAAAGTGGCGATATGCCTTATCGGTGTATATGGGCCCACTTTGAGCACTGATGTAACATTACAATGCCCTCCGGTTCATCTTATACCACATTACAATGAGCAGATCCAGGGATGTAACTAGATATATTGCAGACCCCAAGGCAAAAGTTTGTAAGGGCCCCTATGTATCTAGTAATGGTGAAAAATGTATATAACACATGTAACTGTGACAGGAAAGGTAGGCCCCTCTCAACTCTGAGCCCCATAGCAGCTGCACACTCTGCACCTGTGGTAGCTACACCTTGGATTTTATACATGTTTTCTAAAGACTCTCTATTCTTTATCAAAGCCATCCAACTCTCATTGTAACCCACTGCTCTATATTCCTGACTCAATCTGTGTCACCCCTGTCTGTCTGCCACTCCTATTTAGAATGTAAGCTCGCACAAGTAGGGCCCTTTTCCCTCATGTGCTACTCCTATCCTGTCAGTGGCGGCAGCGCATCGCGCCGGCTCCCGGCCATTGGTAGGCAACAGGGCCAGCGCGTCACTTCAGCCACTGACTCCCTGTCCCCGGCCGGTTGCCTAGCAACCAGAGAGGCCGGGCGGCCACCCTGCACTACAGTCCTGGCTGTTACTAAGCAGCCGGGACACCGGGCACTGCGCGCCAGCTGCACTAATCAGGATCCGGGGGCTGGGCTGCCTGATTATTGGTCTGCAGGGCTTTTTATGGAAGCCAGAATAGGACAACCCCACCGGTGATAGCTTCCTGTGGAGCCTGTCTTCCTGCCTCTGGTGTGTTCCTGCATCCAGCTTGTGTACTCCAGTGTCCTGTGTCCAGTTTCCCGAGTCCTGTCTGAGGGATCGTTTCCTGCTGTCCTCCGGGTTGCCTTCCAGTAGAGTGGTCTGGTATCCGAAGCCTCTGGATTCCGGTCGTTTCCTGCGCACACCTTTCGAGGTGTCGTGAGTAGCGGCTCTGCCGCACTTTATGGCTGAAGCCGTATTTTCTTTATCTATTTTTGGTTGTGTCATTTTTGCGGAGGCTTCTGCATTGCTGTCCTTATTACGACGGGTTCGTATTTGGTAGTTAGGCTGCATTACTTGATTTGCTGTTGTTCCAGGTGGCCGCGCCGCACATTAATTACTTTGTTATTTTTTGTATCCTTCTCTGTTTTAGTCGTGTCAGTCTTAGTTTTCCCCTTGTTCTCCATTAAAGCCTGGTCTCCTATTAAGACCGGGGGGCATCAGAGTCTGGGCGGACCTAATTTGCCCATTCAAATGCAGCTACCGTGGGCACAAAAAACCATAGTCTTGCATGCATTAATCAACTACTGGGAAGGATAACGGAGTCAGGGATTTTTGTCAGGGGAAGCTGCGTATCTCTCTTCTATCGCAGCTTCACGTATCTGTATTCAGAACCCTTCTATTGCCACCCAATTTCTTGAGTTCCAGGTATGTTGAACATAACAATATCACCGGCCCCCCAAAAAAAAGACAGGGTGGCCTTGAAATTTTTTCCTATGAATCCTTCAGTGCAAGGATCCCAGCCAAATATTGGCTACTCAGATCCAGAAACTCACTCAAATGGTGCAGGATCTTACAGTGCGGGTTAGGTCTCAGGAGGATCTCTTACAAACTTCCCCGAGTGTAGCTCCTGAACCCAAGATGAATCTTCCCGACCGCTTTTCAGGTAATCGAAAATACTTTTTTAATTTTCGGGAGAGTTGTAAACTTTATTTTCGTTTAAGGCCCCGGTCCTCAGGTTCAGAATCTCAGCGGGTGGGCATAGTTATGTCTTTACTGCAGGGGGACCCACAAACTTGGGCTTTTGGGCTAAATCCCGATGACGCAGCGTTACTTACTGTTGATGCCTTTTTTAAATCTTTAGGTCTGTTGTATGATGATCCTGATAGAGAAGCATCTGCAGAGAGCCATTTACGTGCGTTAAAACAGGGTAAAAATCCAGCTGAGACATATTGTACTGAGTTTCGCCATTGGTTGAACGACTGTGGCTGGAATGATCCTGCTTTGCGCAGTCAGTTTCGCCTCAGCTTGTCAGAAGTGATCAAGGATAGTCTCATTCAGCACCCGGTTCCGGAAACTTTGGATAAGCTCATGGAGCTTGCTATTAAGATCGATCGCCGTCTCCATGAGCGGAGGACTGAAAGAGGGGCTAGTTTTAGGCCCAGTCCATGTGTGTTTGCTCTCCCTGAGGACGCCGAGGAACCCATGCAAGTGGGTTTGTCCCGACTTTCCTCTGAAGAGAGAACCAGGTTAAATTTAGGGCTCTGCTTATACTGTAGCGGCAGAGGACATGTTGCACGCAGTTGCCCAAATAAGCAGGGAAATGCCCTGACCAAGTGAAAGTTGAGGATGTTCACTTAGGTCTTCAACTAGTCTCCTCACATGATTCTCTGTTCGTTCCTGCTGAAGTATCTTCAGGGAATCAGAGTTCTTTTGTTTCTGCATTTATTGATAGCGGAGCTGCTGGGAACTTCATGGATCTTACTTGGGCTCAAACTCTTGGAATTCCGCAGCTCCAGCTCAGTAGACCTATTACCATGTGCGGTCTGGATGGGGTACTTACTCATCAGACTCCCCCACTGCATTTTACTGTGGGTGCGTTACATTCTGAGAGGATTGAATTCTTCCTCACCCATTGTCCGACCGTGCCTCTAGTCTTGAGTCACCCCTGGCTTGCCATCCATAATCCAACCATTGATTGGCAATCTGGGGAGATTTCATGGTGGGGTTCCAACTGCTCTAAGAGGTGTATTACTTGCCTGGTATGGGTCGCTGTCATTTCCTCAGAACCTATTCCATCAGTTTACCAGGACTATGCAGATCTATCTTCCAAGGGTAATGCAGACGTCCTTCCACCCCATCGTTATTATGATTGCACCAATGACCTCATTCCTGGTGCTACCTTGCCTAAAGGGAGACTCTATGCACTGTCTGGCCCAGAGACTAAGGCCATGGATGACTATGTACAGAAAAGTCTAAAAAAAAAAGGGGTTTATTAAGCCCTCCAAGTCCCCTTTGAGTGCGAGGTGTTTATTTTTTGTTAAAAAGACAGATCTCTTAGGCCGTGCATTGAATACCGGGCCCTGAATAAGATTTCTGTCAAAAACACTTACACCTTACCTCTCATTTCTGTGTTGTTTGATCAACTCTGCACCGCGGTCATTTTTTCTAAAACTGACCTTAGAGGAGCGCATAACCTCATCCGAATAAGATCTGGGAATGAGTGGAAGACGGCTTTTAGTTTAGTTTAGGACACTATGGGGGTTATTCCGAGTTGATCACTCGCTACCAGTTTTTAGCAGCCATGCAAATGCATTGCCGCTGCCCACTGGGTGTGTATTTTCGCTTTGCAGAAGTGTGAACGCTTGTGCAGCAGAGCGCCTGCAAAATCTTTTTGTGCAAAACAAGACCAGCCCTGTAGTTACTCTTCATGTGCGTTGATTCTAATGATGGAGGGATGGCTTTTGACGTCACACACCTGCTCAGCGAACGCCCAGCCACGCCTGCGTTTTTTCTGCCACGCCTGCGTTTTTCCAAACACTCCCTGAAAATGGTCAGTTGCCACCCAGAAACGCCCACTTCATGTCAATCCTCCTGTGTTTGGCCGTGCGACAGGAACGTTCGTTAGACTCTGTGCAAACCCACGATGCTCATTGTACCTGTACGATGCGCCTGCGCATTGTGGTGCATACGCAGAAATTCCGATTTTTAGCCTGATCACTGCGCTGCGAACAATGGCAGCTAGCGATCAACTTGGAATGACCCCCTATGAGTATCTTGTGATGCCGTTTGGTCTAATGCACCTGCGGTGTTTCAGGATCCTATAAATAATGTCCTCCATGAGTTCCTGGGGAAATTCGTGGTAGTTTATTTGGACGACATCTTAATTTATTCCGAGTCTCCGGAACAGCATTTTCTCCATGTTCGGCAAGTGCTTCAAAGATTGCGGGAGAATCACTTGTATGCCAAATTAGAGAAATGTGATTTTCACATTACAGAGGTGTCCTTTTTAGGATATATTATTTCTCCGGAAGGGTTTTTTTATGAAACCTAAAAAACTCCAGGCAGTCTTCAATTGCGCTCAACCCACTAACTTGAAGGCTATTCAGAGGTTTTGGGTTTTGCTAATTATTATAGACGTTTTATTCACGCTTTCTCCGAGTTAGTTCCCCCTATTGTGGCTTTGACTAAAAAGGGTGCTGATCCTTCTAAGTGGTCGCCTCAAGCCGAGCGTGCCTTCCATGCTTTAAAACAGGCCTTTGTCTCTGCTCCTGTCCTTAGACACCCCAACCCTAATCTTCCTTTCATCGTTGAGGTGGACGCCTCTGAGGTTGGGGTGGGAGCTGTTCTGTCTCAAGAGGCCCCCCGAGTCTCTGGCTTTACATCCTTGTGCTTTAATGTCTAAAAAATTCTTCTCCTCAGAGGCCAACTATGATGTTGGTAACAGAGAATTGTTAGCAATCAAGTGGGCTTTTGAGGAATGGAGGCACTGGCTTGAGGGAGCAAAGCATACTGTCACTGTGTTTATGGACCACAAGAATTTACAGTATATTGAGTCCGCAAAACGTCTTAATTCCCGGCAGGCTCGCTGGGCTTTATTCTTTACTCAGTTCAATTTCATCATCACGTACATGCCCGGTTCTAAGTACACTAAAGCTGATGACCTGTCACGTTGTTTTCTTCCTGTTCATGATAACCATTCTCCTGCCACCCCAATTATTTCAGCAGCCTCTGTCCTAACTGGTCTCACACAGGATTTACACACACAATTAGTTCAACTTCAGGGGCAGGCTCCCAGAAATACTCCCGCTGGCCGTCTCTTCGTTCCTGAGAGGCAGTGTCCTTGCAGAGTTTCACAACAACAAAGTTGCCGGCCATCCTGGGGTTGTTAAGATGCTGGAGTTGCTCTCTCGTGCTGTGTGGTGGCCTAACCTTTCCAAGGATGCTAGGGAGTTTGTCCTCTCTTGCCAAGATTGTGCCAGGCACAAGGTGTCCCGGTCTCTGCCCGTTGGGCAGCTCATGCCTCTAGCCATTCCAGTCAGGCCATGGTCACACATATCCATGGATTTCGTGGTGGATCTTCCACTCTCTTCTGGTTTTCAGGTGATCTGGGTGGTGGTGGTGGATCGATTTAGCAAGATGGCCCATTTCATTTCTTTGCCTCGATTACCATCAGCTCAGGTTCTGGCAGTCTTGTCCCTTCACCATATCTTCAGGCTCCATGGACTACCTACTGATATTGTCTCGGACCGGGGAGCGCAGTTCATTGCCCGTTTCTGGAAACGCTTTTGTGCCTTGTTAAACATGAGACTCAGTTTAACCTCTGGATACCATCCAGTCGAACGGGCAGACTCAGCGTGTTAACCAATCGCTGAAGCAGTATCTGCGTCTTTATGCTGCCAAGCTTCAGAATGATTGGTCAGACTATCTTCCCCTGACCGAGTTTCCTTACAATAATGCCTGTCATTCATCCACCAAGGTGTCTCCTTTATTTTCGGTCCTTGGCTTTCATCCCAGAGCCAATACCTTTACTCCCAATTGTCCATCTTCTTCCTTGGCCTTGACTTCCCGCCTGAGAACTATTTGGAAAAAGGTACACCTTGCTCTCAGGAAAGCTGCCTTCCAGGAGAATGTTTTTCGGACAGGTTCCGACGTCCATGCACCTTTAAGGTGGGAGACAAGGTGTGGTTGTCAACCCGTAACATCAAACTCCGTCAACCTTCGGCTAAGTAGGGCCCCAGATTCATCAGGCTATTTGGTATTATCAAACAGGTCAATCCGGTGGCTTTTCGGCTGCAATTGCCGAGCTCACTTAAAATTTCCAACATCTTTAATTGTTGTCTGCTTAAGCCCTATATTTTTTCCAGGAAATTCCCTCAGAAAATTATCCGGGGCAGGCCTCCCGTGGATGTTCAAGGCCAACAGGAATTCCTGGTAGAAAAGGTTTTGGATTCTAAGTGTTCCCGTGGTCAGCTTTATTTTCTGGTCCATTGGAAGGGGTACGGCCCAGAGGAGAGATCTTGGGTACGGGACAAGGATTTGCATGCTCCTAAACTGAGAGATGTTTTTTGGGGGGAATTCTCTCTTAAACCTGGGATTAGGGGTTCCTTAACCCCTCCTCAAGAGGGGGGGGGGGTACTGTCAGTGGTGGCAGCGCATCCCGCCAGCTCCCGGTCGTTGCTAGGCAACATGGCCGGCGCGTCACTTCAGCCACTGACTCCCTGTCCCCGGCCAGTTGCCTAGCAACCGGAGATGCCGCGTGGCCACCCTGCACTACAGTCCCGTCTGTTACTAAGCAGCCGGGACGCCGGGTGCCAGCTGCACTAATCAGGATCCGGGGGCTGGGCTGCCTGATTATTGGTCTGCAGGGCTTTTTATGGAAGCCAGAATAGGACAACCCCACCGGTGATAGCTTCCTGTGGAGCCTGTCTTCCTGCCTCTGGTGTGTTCCTGCATCCAGCTTGTGTACTCCAGTGTCCTGTGTCCAGTTTCCTGAGTCCTGTCTGAGGGATCGTTTCCTGCTGTCCTCCGGGTTGCCTTCCAGTAGAGTGGTCTGGTATCCGAAGCCTCTGGGTTTCGGTCGTTTCCTGCGCACACCTTTCGTGGTGTCGTGAGTAGCGGCTCTGCCGCACTTTATGGCTGAAGCCGTATTTTCTTTACCTATTTTTGGTTGTGTCATTTTTGCGGAGGTTTCCGCATTGCTGTCCTCGCCTTATTATGACGTGTTCGTATGTGGCAGTTAAGCTGCATTACTTGATTTGCTGTTCCAGGCGGCCGCGCCGCACATTAATTACTTTGTTATTTTTTGTATCCTTCTCTGTTTTAGTCGTGTCAGTCTGAGTTAGTTTTCCCCTTGTTCTCCTTGGTCTCGGTTAACGCCTTGTCTCCTATTAAGACCGGGTAGCATCGGAGTCTGGGCGGACCTAATTCGCCCATTCAAACGCGGCTGCCGCGGGCACAAGAAACCATAGTCTTGCAGGCGTTAATCGACTACTGGGAAGGACAACGGAGTCAGGGATTTTTGTTAGGGGAAGCTGTGTATCCCAGTTCTATCGCAGCTTCACGTATCTGTACTCGGAACCCTTCTATTGCCACCCAATCTCTTGGGTTCCAAGTACGTTGAACATAACATATCCTTAGTTATACTATAATTTACTCAGGGATGTAGCAACATTTTGAAGGGGCCCCTGTCCCAATGCTTCTTGAGACACCTCTCTGCAGCAAGTGTCAATTTTAGGCCCATTAATAGATCCCCTACTGTAGTTCAATTTCTGAACCCATAAAAGTGTCTTAAATTAATGTTATGCCCCATAGTAGTGCCCTCATTAATTTTGTCACAAACTTTTCAAAACCTGTTTCATGCACTAAGTGATTTTTCACTTACCTGTCCAGCAGGTCATGTTATCCATTTGTACTTGTATTGTGGAGCTGCTGCATGGGCACCGCCATTTTGAATCGTGACAGCTGATTGCATCTCCCCCAATAACAATGCCTCCTTACCTTAGCTGCCTCTGGCAGTCAATCTGTGACCTACACTCCTATTTAAACCCTTCCAATTCACCAGCACACTGCCAGATCAATAGGTCACATTGCTGAATTCCTGGCTCCCGGTCTGCAGCAAGCCTGCAGTCTCCACGTGTGATTACAGTGTCTCAGTATTACTGGATTTCCTCTCTGCAGTTAGCAGCCTCATCAGTGATTCCTGTGAATCTGCACTGCTAAGGTCAGTTCTCCAAGCTAGTTATTTCCTGTAATTACTACAGCTCAAGGTCAGAACTGCTTCCAGCTGTACTTCACGGATTACAAGACTCTCCTGCATTCTAAAGTTCTCAGCTTTGTTGAAATCTGTTCCTAAATTATACAATTTGTTTATGTGCCTGCATCTTAGTACTGCTGTTTCTCTCCTAATTGTGCTTCACACCTATGGAACTTCACCTAGTCTTAAACTAAGTACACGCTGTCAGATTTATTTGGTTGGCCCGACAATCAGACGATTTTTCAGGAAATTCTAGGCACCAATATCTGAGCTACACACTAAAAGATTTTTTTTTTTAAGTTACAGATTTTCTGCCACATCACACTGCATTTGCATCAGTGGCGTGCGGTGAGGTCAGTGGCTGGTGAGGCACTACCATAATGTCTGCCTAATCCTGGCGATGACCCCTACCGAGCCAATGCCCGCTACTGCCTCTGAGCCGCTGCCCACTGCCACCGCCAATGGCTTACAAACTCGGCCACCATCAACTGACCCAGCCCTCCACCACTAATTTGCATCTCAGTCCGATGCCGCCAATGCCCGCTGCCTGCCTGCTCATCATAAAAAAAATAAGATTTTACTTACCGATAAATCTATTTCTCGTAGTCCGTAGTGGATGCTGGGACTCCGTAAGGACCATGGGGAATAGCGGCTCCGCAGGAGACAGGGCACAAGAATAAAAGCTTTAGGATCAGGTGGTGTGCACTGGCTCCTCCCCCTATGACCCTCCTCCAAGCCTCAGTTAGGATACTGTGCCCGGACGAGCGTACATAATAAGGAAGGATATTGAATCCCGGGTAAGACTCATACCAGCCACACCAATCACACCGTACAACTTGTGATCTGAACCCAGTTAACAGTATGATAAAACGAAAAGGAGCCTCTGAAAAGATGGCTCACAACAATAATAACCCGAATTTTTGTAACAATAACTATATACAAGTATTGCAGACAATCCGCACTTGGGATGGGCGCCCAGCATCCACTACGGACTACGAGAAATAGATTTATTGGTAAGTAAAATCTTATTTTCTCTGACGTCCTAGTGGATGCTGGGACTCCGTAAGGACCATGGGGATTATACCAAAGCTCCCAAACGGGCGGGAGAGTGCGGATGACTCTGCAGCACCGAATGAGAGAACTCCAGGTCCTCCTCAGCCAGGGTATCAAATTTGTAGAATTTTGCAAACGTGTTTGCCCCTGACCAAGTAGCTGCTCGGCAAAGTTGTAAAGCCGAGACCCCTCGGGCAGCCGCCCAAGAGGAGCCCACTTTCCTTGTGGAATGGGCTTTTACCGATTTTGGCTGTGGCAGGCCTGCCACAGAATGTGCAAGTTGAATTGTACTACAAATCCAACGAGCAATCGTCTGCTTAGAAGCAGGAGCACCCAGCTTGTTGGGTGCATACAGGATAAACAGCGAGTCAGATTTTCTGACTCCAGCCGTCCTGGAAACATATATTTTCAGGGCCCTGACAACGTCAAGCAACTTGGAGTCCTCCAAGTCCCTAGTAGCCGCAGGTACCACAATAGGTTGGTTCATGTGAAATGCAGAAACCACCTTAGGTAGAAATTGAGGATGAGTCCTCAATTCTGCCCTGTCAGAATGAAAAATTAAGTAAGGACTTTTATATGATAAAGCCGCCAATTCTGACACACGCCTGGCTGAAGCCAGGGCTAACAGCATCGTCACCTTCCATGTGAGATATTTGAAGTCCACAGTGGTGAGTGGTTCAAACCAATGTGACTTTAGAAAACTCAACACAACATTGAGATCCCAAGGTGCCACTGGAGGCACAAAAGGAGGCTGTATATGCAGTACCCCTTTTACAAATGTCTGAACTTCAGGCATTGAAGCCAGTTCTTTCTGGAAGAAAATCGACAGGGCCGAAATTTGAACCTTAATGGACCCTAATTTTAGGCCCATAGATAGTCCTGTTTGCAGGAAATGGAGGAAACGACCCAGTTGAAATTCCTCTGTAGGGGCCTTCTTGGCCTCACACCACGCAACATATTTTCGCCAAATGCGGTGATAATGTTTTGCGGTTACGTCCTTCCTGGCCTTGACCAGGGTAGGGATGACTTCATCTGGAATGCCTTTTTCCCTCAGGATCCGGCGTTCAACCGCCATGCCGTCAAACGCAGCCGCGGTAAGTCTTGGAACAGACAAGGCCCCTGCTGGAGCAGGTCCTTTCTCATAGGTAGAGGCCACGGTTCGTCCGTGAGCATCTCTTGAAGTTCCGGGTACCAAGTCCTTCTTGGCCAATCCGGAGCCACGAGTATAGTTCTTACTCCTCTCCTTCTTATGATTCTCAGTACCTTTGGTATGAGAGGCAGAGGAGGGAACACATACACTGACTGGTACACCCACGGCGTTACCAGGGCATCCACCGCTATTGCCTGAGGGTCCCTTGACCTGGCGCAATATCTGTCTAGTTTTTTGTTTAGACGGGACGCCATCATGTCCACCTTTGGTTCTTCCCAACGGTTTACTATCAGGTGGAAGACTTCTGGGTGAAGTCCCCACTCTCCCGGGTGGAGGTCGTGTCTGCTGAGGAAGTCTGCTTCCCAGTTGTCCACTCCCGGAATGAACACTGCTGACAGTGCTATCACATGATTTTCCGCCCAGCGAAGAATCCTTGCAGCTTCTGCCATTGCCCTCCTGCTTCTCGTGCCGCCCTGTCTGTTTACGTGGGCGACTGACGTGATGTTGTCCGATTGGATCAATACCGCCTGACCCTGAAGCAGGGGTTTCGCTTGACTTAGGGCATTATAAATGGCCCTTAGTTCCAGAATGTTTATATGAAGAGATGCTTCCATGCTTGACCACAAGCCCTGGAAATTTCTTCCCTGTGTGACTGCTCCCCAGCCTCTCAGGCTTGCATCCGTGGTCACCAGGATCCAATCCTGAATGCCAAATCTGCGGCCCTCTAGTAGATGAGCACTCTGCAGCCACCACAGAAGAGACACCCTTGTCCTTGGCGACAGGGTTATCCGCTGATGCATCTGAAGATGCGATCCGACCATTTGTCCAGTAGATCCCACTGAAAAGTTTTTGCATGGAATCTTCCGAATGGAATCGCTTCGTAAGAAGCCACCATTTTTCCCAGGACCCTCGTGCACTGATGCACTGACACCTGGCCTGGTTTTAGGAGGTTCCTGACTAGCTCGGATAACTCCCTGGCCTTCTCCTCCGGGAGAAACACCTTTTTCTGGACTGTGTCCAGAATCATTCCTAGGAACAGTAGACGTGTCGTAGGAATCAGCTGCGATTTTGGAATATTTAGGATCCACCCGTGCTGACGTAACACTACCTGAGATAGTGCTACTCCGACTTCTAACTGTTCCCTGGACCTTGCCCTTATCAGGAGATCGTCCAAGTAAGGGATAATTAAGATGCCTTTTCTTCGAAGAAGAATCATCATTTCGGCCATTACCTTGGTAAAGACCCGAGGTGCCGTGGACAACCCAAACGGCAGCGTCTGAAACTGATAATGACAGTTTTGTACTACAAACCTGAGGTACCCTTGGTGAGACGGGTAGATTGGGACGTGGAGATAAGCATCCTTGATGTCCAGAGACACCATATAGTCCCCTTCTTCCAGGTTTGCTATCACCGCTCTAAGTGATTCCATCTTGAATTTGAACCTCTTTATGTAAGTGTTCAAGGATTTCAGATTTAAAATTGGTCTCACCGAGCCGTCCGGCTTCGGTACCACAAACAGCGTGGAATAATACCCCTTTTCCTGTTGTAGGAGGGGTACCTTGATTATCACCTGCTGGGAATACAGCTTGTGAATGGCTTCCAAAACTGCCTCCCTGTCGGAGGGAGACTTTGGTAGAGCAGACTTCAGGAACCGGCGAGGGGGAAACGCCTCGAATTCCAGTTTGTACCCCTGCGATACTACCTGTAGAATCCAGGGGTCCACTTGCGAGTGAGCCCACTGCGCGTTGAAATTCTTGAGACGGGCCCCCACCATGTCTGAGTCTGCTTGTAAAGCCCCAGCGTCATGCTGAAGACTTGGCAGAAGCAGGGGAGGGCTTCTGCTCCTGGGAAGCGGCTGCATGGTGCAGTCTTTTTCCCCTTCCTCTGCCCCGGGGCAGGAAGGAATGGCCTTTAGCTCGCTTGTACTTATGGGAACGAAAGGACTGAGTTTGAAAAGACGGTGTCTTTTTCTGCTGATGTGAAGTGACCTGGGGTAAAAAGGTGGATTTTCCAGCCGTTGCCGTGGCCACCAGGTCCGATAGACCAGCCCCAAATAACTCCTCCCCTTTATACGGCAATACTTCCATATGTCATTTGGAATCCGCATCGCCTGACCACTGTCGCGTCCATAACGCTCTTCTGGCAGAAATGGACATAGCACTTACTCTTGATGCCAGGGTGCAGATATCCCTCTGTGCATCACGCATATATAGTAATGCATCCTTCAAATGCTCTATAGTTAACAGTATATTGTCCCTATCCAGGGTATCAATATTTTCAGTCAGGGAATCCGACCACGCGACTCCAGCACTGCACATCCAGGCTGAAGCGATTGCTGGTCGCAGTATAACACCAGTATGTGTGTATATACTTTTAAGAATATTTTCCAGCCTTCTATCTGCTGGTTCTTTGAGGGTGGCCGTATCAGGAGACGGTAACGCTACTTGTTTAGATAAACGTGTGAGCGCCTTATCTACGCTAGGGGGTGTTTCCCAACGCGTCCTAACCTCTGACGGGAAAGGATATAGTGCCAATAATTTTTTAGAAATTAGCAGTTTTTTGTCGGGGGAAACCCACGCTTTATCACACACCTCATTTAACTCATCTGACTCAGGGAAAACTATTGGTAGTTTTTTCACACCCCACATAATACCCTTCTTTGTGGTACTTGTAGTGTCAGAAATGTTCAATGCCTCCTTCATTGCCGTGATCATGTAACGTGTGGCCCTACTGGACATTACGTTTGTCTCCTCACCGTCGACACTAGACTCAGTATCTGTGTCTGGGTCTGTGTCGACCTACTGAGGTAACGGGCGTTTTAGGGCCCCTGACGGTGTCTGAGACGCCTGGACAGGCACTAATTGATTTGCCGGCTGTCTCATGTCATCAACCGTTCTTTGCAAAGTGCTGACATTATCACTTAATTCTTTAAATACGATCATCCAGTCAGGTGTCGACACCCTAGGGGGTGACATCACTAACCCAGGCAATTGCTCCGCCTCCACATCATTTTCTTCCTCATACATGTCGACACACACGTACCGACACACAGCACACACACCGGGAATGCTCTGATAGAGGACAGGACCCCACAAGCCCTTTGGAGAGACAGAGGGAGAGTCTGCCAGCACACACCAAGCGCTATATATATATACAGGGATAACCTTATATAAGTGTTATTCCCTTATAGCTGCTGTTTATATAATTTTTAGCTGCCAATAGTGCCCCCCCTTCTCTTTTTTACCCTGATTCTGTAGCAAGTCTGCAGGCGAGATTCAGGGAGCCGTCCTTCCAGCGGAGCTGTGAGGGAAAATGGCGCTTGTGTGCTGAGGAGATAGGCTCCGCCCCTTCACGACATCCTTATCTCCCGCTCTTTTCTGTAAAAATGGCAGGGGTTAAAATACATCCATATAGCCCAAGAGCTATATGTGATGTATTCTTTAGCCAACCTAAGGTATTATCTGTTATATTGCGTCTCAGGGCGCTCCCCCCCAGCGCCCTGCACCCTCAGTGACCGGAGTGTGAAGTGTGCTGAGAGCAATGGCGCACAGCTGCGGTGCTGTGCGCTACCTTAGTCTGAAGACAGGATCGTCTTCTGCCGCCGATTTCACCGGACCTCTTCGCTCTTCTGGCTCTGTAAGGGGGCCGGCGGCGCGGCTCCGGGACCCATCCAGGCTGAACCTGTGATCGTCCCTCTGGAGCTAATGTCCAGTAGCCTAAGAAACCCAATCCACTCTGCACGCAGGTGAGTCCGTTTCTTCTCCCCTTAGTCCCACGATGCAGTGAGCCTGTTGCCAGCAGGACTCACTGAAAATAAAAAACCTAAAATACACTTTTATTCTAAGCAGCTCAGGGGAGCCACCTAGCCTGCACCCTTCTCGTTCGGGCACAAAAATCTAACTGAGGCTTGGAGGAGGGTCATAGGGGGAGGAGCCAGTGCACACCACCTGATCCTAAAGCTTTTATTCTTGTGCCCTGTCTCCTGCGGAGCCGCTATTCCCCATGGTCCTTACGGAGTCCCAGCATCCACTAGGACGTCAGAGAAATAAAAATGAGTGTTTGGGACTGGGAAGGGAGTGGGAGGAGGACATGAATGCAATTTTGTTGTCCAGGGCTTCCAGTAACTTGATGTAAGAAAAAAAATGCGTGAGGTCCCCCCTCCTCGGGCTCTTTGAGCCAGTCCTGGTTGTTTAAATACTGGGGGAAAAATTGGACAGGGGTTCCCCGTATTTAGACAACCAGCACCGGGCTCTTAGTCCGGTCCTGGTTCCAAAAATATGGGGGACAAAAGATGTAGGGGTCCCCTGTATTTTTAAAACCAGCACCGGGCTCCACTAGCCAGGGACATAATGCCACAGCCGGGGGACACATTTATGTAGGTCCCTGCGGCTGTGGCATTACCCCCCCAACTAGTCACTCCTAGCCGGGGTTCCCTGGAGGAGTGGGGACCCCTTAAATCAAGGGGTCCCCCCCTCCAGACACCCAAGGGCCAGGGGTGAAGCCCGAGGCTGTCCCCAGCACCCCTGGCCGGTGGGTGCCGGGCTGATAGCCATGTGTGTAAAAAAAAAGAATATTGTTTTTTGTTGTGGAACTACAAGGGCCAGCAAGCCTCCACCGCTTGCTGGTACTTGGAGAACCTCAAGTACCAGCATGCGGGGAAATAATGGGTCCGCTGGTACCTGTAGTTCTACACAAGAAATACAAAAGGGATTTTTTCCCACGCACTCTGCTGGCTGTTAGTAAGAAGAACTGTATACACTATGTAATAATAGAAAATTTAGAGCTCTTCGTTACATATGTTTTGCAAAAGATATGATAAGCCTCCAGGCCACTTCACGGCTGCTCTATTGCTGGAGGTCCCTAACTAAGCATAAGTCCAGGGCTTGGACCCCACAAAGTCGGCTCAGGCCCGACCACCCTAGGGCAGCACACCATTGAAATACTAAAGTGTTAATATGTGTTAAGAAAGAAGCAGAAGCTATGGGTTAGAAAGTGCTACAAAAATAAGGGTGTTAATAAAATACTCAAAAGAGTAATATTAGTGAAAAAATAGGAGTGTTACATAAGTGCTAAATAAATAATATGGCGTGCTACCCCAAGGTGGTACGGCCCCACCAGACCTGGGGGGTACCACTCCCCAAACCCATGCACAGCATAATAATAATAATAAACATCCACTATGGGTCATACAATTGCTTAATGTATGGCCACATGATAATGGCACATACAAAACATATCCAGATTGAGAGCTAGTTTACCTGGAGGCACCCCTGTATCATCCAAATGGCACCACAGGACCCAGCATGCCCTCCTAATGCTGGCTCCATCTATGCCTCACTGAACTGCAATAAATAGTGGAAAACTGCTCTAATCAAGCTGGTAACAATCCCCAGGTGCTGCGGGAGGGGGTTACTCTAGACAAGAAATACAAAAGGGATTTTTCCCACGCACTCTGCTGGCTGTTAGTAAGAAGAACTGTATACACTATGTAATAATAGAAAATTTAGAGCTCTTCGTTACATATGTTTTGCAAAAGATATGATAAGCCTCCAGGCCACTTCACGGCTGCTCTATTGCTGGAGGTCCCTAACTAAGCATAAGTCCAGGGCTTGGACCCCACAAAGTCGGCTCAGGCCCGACCACCCTAGGGCAGCACACCATTGAAATACTAAAGTGTTAATATGTGTTAAGAAAGAAGCAGAAGCTATGGGTTAGAAAGTGCTACAAAAATAAGGGTGTTAATAAAATACTCAAAAGAGTAATATTAGTGAAAAAATAGGAGTGTTACATAAGTGCTAAATAAATAATATGGCGTGCTACCCCAAGGTGGCCCAGCCCCACCAGACCTGGGGGGTACCACTCCCAAAACCCATGCACAGCATAATAATAATAATAAACATCCACTATGGGTCATACAATTGCTTAATGTATGGCCACATGATAATGGCACATACAAAACATATCCAGATTGAGAGCTAGTTTACCTGGAGGCACCCCTGTATCCTCCAAATGGCACCACAGGACCCAGCATGCCCTCCTAATGCTGGCTCCATCTATGCCTCACTGAACTGCAATAAATAGTGGAAAACTGCTCTAATCAAGCTGGTAACAATCCCCAGGTGCTGCGGGAGGGGGTTACTCTAGATAAGAAATACAAAAGGGATTTTTCCCACGCACTCTGCTGGCTGTTAGTAAGAAGAACTGTATACACTATGTAATAATAGAAAATTTAGAGCTCTTCGTTACATATGTTTTGCAAAAGATATGATAAGCCTCCAGGCCACTTCACTGCTGCTCTATTGCTGGAGGTCCCTAACTAAGCATAAGTCCAGGGCTTGGACCACACAAAGTCGGCTCAGGCCCGACCACCCTAGGGCAGCACACCATTGAAATACTAAAGTGTTAATATGTGTTAAGAAAGAAGCAGAAGCTATGGGTTAGAAAGTGCTACAAAAATAAGGGTGTTAATAAAATACTCAAAAGAGTAATATTAGTGAAAAAATAGGAGTGTTACATAAGTGCTAAATAAATAATATGGCGTGCTACCCCAAGGTGGCCCAGCCCCACCAGACCTGGGGGGTACCACTCCCCAAACCCATGCACAGCATAATAATAATAATAATAATAATAATAATAATAAAACATCCACTATGGGTCATACAATTGCTTAATGTATGGCCACATGATAATGGCACATACAAAACATATCCAGATATAAGCATGTGCAATCACCATTTTAATCCATCTGGCCAAGGTCTGCTTATTAGCAGGCCAGCCACATTTGTGAAAACCAAAAAGTACAAAGAGAGAATCAGACTTCCTAATGGAGGCTGTCCTCTTCACATACTGTAGATACGTAGAGCCCGTACCACATCCAAAGACCGTTATTTGGAGGACAAGTCAGGAGAGATAAAGCCTGGAACCACAATCTCTTGGTTAAGGTGGAAAGAAGACACCACCATAGGTAAATAACCAGGGAGCGTCTGAAGAACCGCCCGGTCACGGTGAAAAATTAGATATGGCACCCAAGTCCGAAACCCGTCTAGCAGAGGCAATAGCCAGCAGAAACAAGACCTTAAGAGTAAGCCACTTTAGGTCTACAGATTCAAGAGGTTCAAACGGAGACTCTTGCAAGGCCTCCAGTACCACCGACAATTCCCAACACAATGTATGAACATCAGGCAGGGTCGCAATTTTTCTCTGAAACCATACCGACAAGGCAGAAATATAAATCTTGAGGGAGGCCAAACAAAGGCCTAACTACAGGCCCTGTTGTAGGAAAGCAAAAAGTTTGGCCGTACTAAACTTGTAAGCGTCAACATTGTTAGAGGTGCACCAAGCAAAGTAAGAATTCCAGACCCTATGATAAATCCGAACCGAAGCCGGCTTACGGGCCTTCAACATAGTTTAAATGATCGCCTCAGAAAATCCTTTTGCCCTCAGTAAGGAAGTTTCAAGAGCCACGCCGTCAAAGCCAGCCGGGCCATATCCCGGTAGACACAAGGGCCCTGAACGAGGAGGTCTGGGCGTTGCGGAAGCAGAAGAGGACGCTCTAACGAGAGACCCTGTAGGTCTGAGAACCAATGCCATCTGGGCCACGCTGGAGCGATCAGAAGTAGGATCCCTCATTCTTGCTTAAACTTTCTTATTACTCTGGGCAGGAGTGACACCGGAGGGAACACGTACGGCATCCGAAAGGTCCACGGAATTGCCAGTGCGTCCACGAACGCCGCTTGAGGATCCCTTGTCCTTGCTCTGAAGACCGAAACCTTGTGATTGTGTCGAGGCACCATCAGGTCTATGTCTGGGAGGCCCCACTTGTCCACTAGGAGTTGAAATACCTCTGGATGGAGGCTCCACTCCACACTCCACCGGCGTGTATGTCCTGACGACTGAGGACGTCCACTTCCCAGTTGAGGACCCCCGAAATAAACACTGCCGATATGGCTGGCAGATGGCGTTATGCCCACTGAAGAATCCTCAACACTTCCATCATTGCCATGCAGCTTCGAGTGCCGACTTGATGATTTATGTACGCCACCGTGGTGGCGTTGTCCGGCTGTACTTGAACAGGCCTGTTCTGTATCAGATGCTTGGCCAGGTTCAGAGCATTGAACACCGCCCGCAATACCAGAATGTTTATCGAGAGAGACTCCTCCCTGGTCCACCGACCCTAAAGGGAGTGTTGCTCCAACACCGCGCCCCAACCCCTCAGACTGGCATCCATTGTCGGGAGGACCCAGTTGGAGATCCAGAAGGGACGACCCCTGCTCAATTGTTGGTCCTGTAGCCACCAGCTCAGTGACAGACGAACCTCCGGAGACGAGGAGATAATTTGAGACCTGATCCGGTGAGGCAGGCCCTCCCACTTGGCAAGAATCAGCTTCTGCAAAGGGCGGGAATGAAACAGAGCGTACTCCATGTCGAAAGACAACACCATGAGGCCTAGTACCTGCATCACTGAGTGTATTGACACTCGCGGGCGAGAGAGGAAGCATTGAATCCTGTCCTGAAGGTTCAGGACCTTCTATTGAGACAAGAACAACCGCTGGTTGTGAGTGTCCAACAACGCCCTCAGGTGCACCATGCTCTGAGCAGGGACCAGGGAAGATTTCTTCCAGTTAATGAGCCACCCATGGGCTTGCAGAAACTGGACAGATCCAGATGACGGAGGAGAACTTCTGGGGAATTCGCCAGGATCAGCAAGTCATCCAGATACGGTAGGATCCTGACACCCTGACGGCGGAGCAGGGCCATCATCACCGCCATGACCTTGGTGAAAACTCGCGGAGCCTTGGTCAATCCAAAAAGGTAAGGCCCGGAATTGATAATGGAGGTTGGCCAATAGCAAACCGCAGGTATTGCTGATGCGACATGGCAATAGGAATATGGAGGTAAGCATCCTGTATGTCCAGGGAGACCATATAGTCCCCGGGCTCCAAAGCCAGAACACTAGAGCAAAGAGTTTCCATACAAAACTTGGAGACCCTCACAAATTTGTTCAAAGACTTGAGGTTGAGAATGGGCCAGGAGGAACCATTCGGTTTCGGGACTAGGAACAGGGGTGAATAGTACCCCTTGCCTCTCTGAGCCAGAGGCACTGGCACTACCACTTCTGTATCCCGGAGGGACTGTACCACCAAATGAAGAGATTTTGCCTTCACCTGATCCGAAGGGATGTTTGTCAGGCAAAATTGATGAGGGGGATGTTTCTTGAAGGATATGGCGTATCCGTGAGTGACGACTTCCCTTACCCAGGTGTCAAAAGTGGTCTTCAACCATACCTGGGTAAACCATAGAAGTCGGCCTCCCACCCTGGGATCCCCCAGGGGGAGGCCCGCCCCGCCATGCAGCAGGCTTTTCTGATTTGGAAGCAGGCTGACGGGCAGCCCAGGCACGTTTAGGCTTGGGCTTAGTGGTTTTGGAAGTGCAAGCCTGTTTTGGGTACGCCTGACCCTTTGCTTTACCTGGAGGTCGACAGGAATGAAAGGAAGTACTCAACTTTTGGAGCTGAACGAGCAGTACTAGGTAAACAGGCCGTCTTTGCGGAAGCTAAATCAGCAACAATCTTGTTGAGATCCTCACCAAAAAGGATGATCCCCTTAAAAGGGAGCACCTCCAGGGTTTTCTTAGAGTCCAGCTCCACAGACCAGGACCGCAACCAGAGAGTCCGTGAGCCAGAATGGACGTAGTAGAGGCCTTGGATGCCAGAACACCGGCATCAGAAGCCACCTCCTTAATATAATGAGAGGCTGTGAAAATATACGAAAGACATTGTCTAGCATTATCAGAAAAATGGGACGGCAGCTCTGCTTCCACCTCCTGAGACCACGCTTCAATAGCTTCTGCAGCCCAAGTAGCCGCAATAGTGGGCCGGTACACAGCTCCCGCAAGGGTATAAATAGACTTTAAGCAACCCTCCACTCGCTTATCCGTTGGTTCCTTCAGAGAGGTGATGGTAGTGACAGGCAGAGCAGAGAACACCACCAGCCGAGCGACTTCTGAGTCCACTGGCGGCAGCGTTTCCCAATTTTTACTTAACTCCGCAGCGAGGGGGTAGCGAGCTAGCATCTTCTTGCGAGGTGTGAATTTCTTTCAGGATTCCTATCAACTAAGCGGTCAGAATTAGGTAAAGTTAATTTGGTAAGCTTCTGACGTTTGAATCTATCAGGTTTCTTAGAGGCAACAACAGGTTCTGTGTCAAAATCAATTTGAAGAATCAGCCAGATAGCCTCTAATAGGTCAGGAACATCCACCTGCGAAACAGACTCCCCGTCAGAAGCATCTGGATCAGTGTCTGAGGGGTCAGTATACACGCCATCCTCATCGGACAAAGTATCTGAAACATGAGTGGATTGTGAGGAAGTAATAGCCAGCTTAGAGGACCGCTTGGTCTTAGGCGGGCGAGGGCTAGATTTCTGTTTAGACAATGAGTGATTCAATTGCTGCAACTGAGTGGACAGGAGATCTGTCCATGGAAAATTAACTGCAGGTACGATATGTGGCAGTAAAGACACGTGAGGTCCCATAGGAGGCGTAAGTCTAGTTACCAATGTAGAGAAAGTAGCCCAAGGCGGGTCATGATATGCTCCTGTTGCTACAGACTGACTGGGGGAGTAGAGAACCCCCACAACCTAACCCCTCCGCTGCTATGTTTTTCCTCTAATGCATCTGCGGCATCACCACCGCGTATTACGGCATCAGCCACAGAACCATCGCCCCTTGCAGCCGATATATGAAATGAAAGCATAAACCAGGGGCAACACAGTACAAAATTGGCAGATATAATACCTAACCAAGAACCGATGTTATCCCTGTGGAACCCAGTGTACCCCGCTGCAGAAACTGCGTCTCTTTCTCAGTATGTGACATCCTTGTAGAAATCTGGGATATCATTCCCCTTAAAGAATCCACACATGGGGGTTCGGATTCAGAAGGCTGAGAGAGCATATTGCAGTCCTGAGTACATGGAATAGACTCCTCAGGAGAAGATAAACACTCTGCAGCACAGGACACAGAGTCCTAAGACATGGTAATGTGGGATATACACACACAGGAAAATGTCAGATACAGTTTCCCCCAGAGTACCTTCAGAGAGTCACAGAGTCTAAGGAGCCAACCACACAGCACCCTTGTGAGCAGTTATGATAAAAGCCCGGCTCTGAGTAATCAACCTTAATAGGTTGATTATTACTAACAATGCACTCTTCCCTGTCTATAACACCCCAGTACCGCAGTAACTGGAGTTATGTAGAGGGTCAGCGCTCCAAGTCAGCATGGTCTTCTATGTCTGCAGGGAGGAAAATGGCGCTGGCGAATGCTGGATCCGCTCTGAGAATCCCGCCCCCCTGTAATGGCGTGAGGCTTCCCGCACAAATTTGATTACACTGGCAGGAGGTATCTATGCTAACAGCGGGATTAGCCCGTTAGCGTCTGTGACCAGTTTAGGGTGACCGTGCTGGCCCAGGACGCCCCTCCAAGCGCCTACACTAAGTGTTGCTGAGACTTCCTGGAGTGCAGACTATCAGAGCTGCGCTCCCACCCATGTGCCGCCATACCTGCCGGCGACCCGCTATCCGGGACGCCGGCGCTGTACTCACCACTCCTTTATATTCTGGCTCTCATAGGGGGTGGCGGGCGTGCTGCGGGAGTGAGCGGTCGCCTCGTGGGCTTGCGATCATCACCCTCAGGAGCTCAGTGTCCTGTCAGCGGGGATAGAGAACCATTAACTTCTAGAGTTGGTTTCCTAATCCCCCCCCTAAGTCCCACAAAGCAGAAAGGCTGTTGCCAGCAGCCTTCCTGTACCTAATGTTCTAACAAAATAAAAAGAGCTCCCCTAGCTGTGACCGGCTCCTCCGGGCACATTTTCTAAACTGAGTCTGGTAGGAGGGGCATAGAGGGAGGAGCCAGCCCACACTATTAATCTCTTAAAGTGCCCATGGCTCCTAGTGGACCCATCTATATCCCCCATGGTACTAAAATGGTACCCAGTCCTCTAGGACGCAAGAGAAATATTGTAATTTTGTTTTTAAATGTTTTTGGTTTTTTTAACTAAAATCATTTTGGATAGTGTTAAATTCATGTTCTTCAACTAATTCACTCATAAAAAAAACCCAACCAAATTCTGAGCGTTTTTTTGGGGGGAAAATTGTCAGTTAAGTGGTTAAAGGAGGCTGTGCCTGTGCCACCACTTGTACTGGGTTGAGTGAGTGCAGCTGGATATTCTGATTCAATGTTTAGAACATGTCACTGGGATATCAGACTACAGGCCTTATAGAATGACATGGCGCAAAGCAATTGGCTGTACCTGACTGCATCATAAGGAGGGTACCGTCCAAACTGTTGTTTCTTTGCAGAGCAATAGGGGATTGAAAGAAGAGAACATCAGTGATGTACAGTAAGTATGAAGTCATCTCAGTGAGACCCTAATAAGGAAATTGGTGACTAACCGTTATATGCAAATGTAGCAAGATGAAATTTTGTGCGAAAAAAATCCTAATGCAACAGGATGTGCCAAAGTGTGTCAATTTAACAGCTGCCAAGATTTGTACAGACGCCCACTGGAGCATTTGCAGCATTTACGCCAGGGATAGGGAACCTTTGGCCCTCCAGCTGTTGTTGAACTACACATACCAGCATGCCTTACTACAGTTTTGCTATTTGGCCATGCTAAAACTGTTGGGATGTGTAGTTCAACAACAGCTGGAGGGCCGAAGGTTCCCCATCCCTGATTTACACAAATAAGGCAAACATCAACTCCGGTGACGTACGTGGCTGAGGAGGCACCGGCTAGTACCAGAGCTAAGTTTACACACGAGTCCAAGGGTGCATGTGGGTATTATACAAAAATTGCAGCAGTTCATACAGATGGAAATTTGGTGAGGTTTGATCAGAGATGTGCGGAAAATGTAGGCAGGGGAGCCACTGTCTCACCGGTCAGGTTTTTACTATAACAATGATTAGAATAAAACAAAGTACATATTTATAATATATTCTTTGTATTTTTAGTATACTGGAATGTGACAAATCACTGGAGTCTATGATCACTCAGAATGGCAGCCACAACTGAGACGCCAGAGTTGTGTATTTTGCATATGGGATTGCTGTTGGTGGCGAATACCACCAACAGGAGGCTTAGTGATAGGGAGAGAAATACTCACCGGAAAGCAGCAGCTCCGGGACCTGGAAGACTACCCTATAGCTGTTAATGCCACTGGGAGAAGGTAAGGCGGCACTGGACCACCAAGGACATTTTGTCGACCGCTTATGTCGACATATCATCCAGGTAAGCATAATGAACAACCGACATGGTCATTGTTGATATGACATGCTGCATGTCAATAATTCGACCATGTTGACATTCTAATGTCAACCTGATGACTGTAGACCAATCATACCACACCCTTTTGAGGCAACCTTAGCAGATCTTCAAAGTGCAGACACGCATGAAACTACCATTACTTTACCCACTTAAAAGCTAATACTGATCACATCAGTATGACCTCCACACTAATGAAATCATTCTTCTCCCCAAACTGCCAACATTCACAGCATCCGATCTAATGGAAGCAGTATAGCAAATGCACAATGGGGGTAAGTCAGAGTGACTCTCCCCCCCCCCCCCCCCCGCACAAATACAAAAGCATTGCGATACTTTTGTACTTGACAAGCAGCTAACTACCTGCGCAGCTCCTGCTCAGGACTAGGCGAGACTGGAAGGGATGTTTAACGTGACTGCATAAACAATGATGGAGGACACAGCTGTAGTCTCCCATCATACTAGTGACCCCAAACTACTGACGGGATCCGGTCTGAAGATCAACAGTATCTAGGTCGACAATGTTTAGGTCGACCACTATAGGTCGACAGTCACTAGGTCGACATGGATGGAAGGTCGACAGGGTTTCTAGGTCGACATGTGCTAGGTCGACAGGTCTAAAGGTCAACATGAGTTTTTCACATTTTGTTTCTTTTTTAAATTTTTTCATACTTAACGATCCACGTGGACTACGATTGGAACGGTAATCTGTGCCGAGCGAAGCGGTAGCGGAGCGAAGGCACCATGCCCGAAGCATGGCGAGCGAAGCGAGCCATGTGAGGCGACGCGGTGCACTAACTTGGGATCCCGGTCACTCTACGAAGAAGACGACACCAAAAAAAACCTCATGTCGACCTTTAGACCTGTCGACCTAGCACATGTCGACCTAGAAACCCTGTCGACCTTCCATCCATGTCGACCTATAGTGGTCGACCTAAACATTGTCGACCTAGATACGGTCGATTTGATGAACCACACCCCTACTGACAACACTGTCTCCAACAGTATTTCTCTTCTTATGCCTTGAAAAAGGAACATCAAGTTACGAAACATGTTGGAGCAAGCATCTCCAGGGATAGTGGAGGAGAGTTTGGCAGGGAGGACTTTTAGATCAGGGAGCTTGTGCAGGGTAAGTCCGGACTGCTCTGCACTACTTTATGACCTGCAGCTCCCCTACTATCCTTCCGATAGGACTCCGTACTTGTACATATGTTATATTGTACTAGTTTATGCATGTTATTATGCTTTTATATTTTTGTGATGAAATTTAATGTTAGCTACTGAATAGCGTCATTTTTGTTACCTACCATTGTATTCTGCCTGTGACTTTTTTGGGGATTAGGGTTACCCCTCATTTTGGTAACAAAGGCAAGCTGATATTCAGAGATGTGCCCAGGGGTGTCTGTCCCCAATTTCGTTGTACAGCATTTCTCTTCTGTCCCTCAAACTAATGATAGAGCATAAACTATGGTTAGTACGGATGGTGTAATGGTTAGCATTACTGCCTCACAGCACTGAGGTCATTGGTTCAATTCCCACCATGGCCCTAACAGTGTGGAGTTTGTATATTCTCCCCGTACTTGCGTGGGTTTCCTCCGGGTATTCCGGTTTCCTCCCACAATCCAAAAATATACTGGTAGGTTAATTGGCTTCTGACAAAATGAATCCTAGTATGACTGTGTGGGCATAGAAATGTGCTAGGGAATATAGATTGTAAGCTCCACTGGGAAAGGGACTGATGTGAATGGCCAAATATTCTCTATAAATCGCTGCGGAATATGTGTGCGCTATATAAATAATTGGTAATAAAAGAAAAAGTTGTATATAGGAAAGAAAACTTACATACTTCCTGTCCATAAGTGACCCCCCTCTTTACCATCTTCAGGTGACGTTCGCTGCTGTAACGTGTGTGCTGCACTCTACAGAAAATACTAGGGTTCAGTAGGAAGCTTGTCCGGCAATGGGCACTGAACATGCATGGTCAACAGGTGGTGCACGCTCAGTAGCGCTGCAGCGTCCCGATACAGGACTGAAGCTATCACCAATGCGATCACTACCAGTGGCAAACGCAGGATTTGCATGGGGGGGTTTCCAGAACTGGGCGGAGCCAATCACGGGGGTGGGGACTGAGGTGACCCAGTATATGCTGGGTCCGTAAAACTAGTGTGTCTGTGTGTGTGTGTGTGTATATATATATATATACATATATCTACACATATATATATATATATATATATATACATACACACACACATACATATACATAGCATATTAAACATGCATACATATATATATATATATATATATATGTACACACACATACAGTACACATATATATACACATGTATATATATATATATATATATATATATATCATATGTGTGTTTGTGTTTATATGTATGTATGTACATACATGTGTATATATGTATGCACATGGATATATATGTACTATAATTAAAATAAAGTAAACTTTTATTGCACTTACAAGTGCCACCAGGAAGACAGCAGGCTGCAGAGGACGCTAGACAGTCATTAATAATACTCATGCAGCTAAAAAAAAAAAAAAAAATTTTTTTTTTTTTTTTTTTTAGTGGAGGGGGGTTTCTGGGTACTCGGAAACCCCCCCTGGGTGTGCCACTGACTACCTAGGGGCAGACTCCTTTCCAAGCCCCTGACCCTGTATGTGTATTTTAATTAATACTTGCAAATCCGCATTTCTTATTGCCGCAAATAGGAAAAGTTCAAACGGGGGCAGAGTCTTCAACGCTAAAAGTAGAACACAAGGTACCTCAAAAGGATTAATAAATTAATTAATAAAATATAATAATAAATTTAACGGATACCAATCTGGTGTCCAAAAAACACTAAAGGGTTAATGCAGAAATGAACATACAAGGCAATGACTGCAAGTCCGGAAAGCTACTGCAGCCACATTTAAGAGCATGTTAACACTGCTACCTGCATGGGCCCATGCATATAGCCACACTGCCCACTATTTTTCAGTCCACAGGCGCAACCATCATTAGTATTGGCACTTCCTCCTACATGCTGGGTCCAAGAAATCAGTCTGCTTCATCATACACGGGCCTAAAGGTTAGCACAGAATTCTGCTACATGTACACAATTCTACCATGACACACAAAATGGTTTTCTTGTTTGCAATCCGCAAAGTACAGTAACTGCCCAGGTGCCACCACAAATGCACATTTTAAAGGAATGAGAGATACGGCTGAGATCCATAGGACTCTGAATAATATGGAAAAATGCAAATATGTGTAAGTTCAATACTGTGCATGCGCGGTTTGCTAAAATTTGCTAGGTACAAAGCTGTGGGCGACTCATTGTCAGGCCTCTTGGATGAATTGGCACTGTGCATGTTAAAAAAAAGCCACTACGCAGGATCATACTTAATGTGGGCGCAGAGACCCTAATGATGGAAGAGGTGAGCACTGGGGTGAGTACACACATTCTCATGTAACGTTTGAAAATGCATGGATAATGATGGCATGTTGGAAAATGGCCACCTTTGCCAAGGAGAAAGCCACCCACGTAGATCTTATGTGTAGATTTTTATTTGTATTTGCTTCCAACTCGACATTGATCTTTAAGAGCAGACACAATCAACATTCAGGGTAGTGAAAGCAAGACACTTGTATCTAACCAATTTCAAAGTAAATCCAGATTCTTTGAAATTGTAGCAGAATCATGATTAAAAACTAGAATCAGATTAAAACGGATTAAAACATGGCTGTACTCCAGTATTACCTTGCATCTAAAATGTGCAAGGACTAAGGCACCAACTTTGAATGTCTTTAGATGCTGAAAGCACTGCTATGACTTCCATACCCTACTTTGAAGTTCCGTGGAATTAATATAGCATCTTTTGCTCTGGTATCCCTGTGAGTGGAATAAAATAGTTATCTTTGTGTCATCATCAAATCTATTTTAGGAAGCCCATATTTTCATACAAAGGGTTGAAAAACCTTTGTATAATTTGCATTACCCTGGATGGACTGGCTAGCAGCATGGTCGCCATCAGGGGGTAAATGTGTAAGGGGCCCAAATAATTTAGGGGGACCCATTGGTGCCTGTTTTTTGTTATTTTATTTCTCTTTACCCATCGAAAAGGAAGTGTGTCTGGGACAGCTAGCTGCACTCACCAGGAATTGGGTACAATATGTCTGTAATGCCTCTAGTACCACATGGTGTAGAGAGTAAAATTCTATATTGTACCCATGGATAATGATATTGTGAACGCATTGATCTCAAGTGGTAAACATTCATGTTAATTTATACTTAGAAATCCTGCTGTCCACCGGATAGCATGGAAGTTGGTCTAAGAAAGTGGTTCTCAAACGGTGTGCTGTGGCACCCTGGGGTGCCTCAGGGCAATTGCAGGGGTGCCCTGGGTTTGTCCAGAAACAATTCAAATAATTTATGGTCAATGTAAAAGGCAAAAAAACAGTGCTTGTGGCTGCCAATCACAACATATGTGGACAAACAGAAGCACATCTTGTCCCTCACAACACAATTGAAACTAAGGATGGCATATAAACACAATTTACTTAATTACAAATTTTTCTAAATTTCTCAGAAGGAAACTTTAGGCCTAGGGATGTCGCAAAAACAATTCTGATGCTCTAGGGCGCTGTGATTCAAAAACGTTTGGGAACCGCTTGTCTAAGCAATAATCATTGCATGGGCTTTGGCTTCCCTATTGCTGAAGAAACAAAAAGGCTGTTTGAATGTGCTTCAACTAAACTGATGAAAATGCTGTTTCCCTATCCTTCAACAAATTATGGTGTTTCTTCAGTCACCAGTGATTAGTTTTTACATAGCAAACATTCTCCAACAACTTTAAATGTGGTTAAATAATTCTTCCATTGTATGTCTGCCACCCATGGTCACAACCATAGGCCTCGGGTGTGGTGAAGAAGCTCTACAGGAATTAGAAAGACAGTCATTAGGTCGACTCCATATTGTCAAAATGTTGACATGGAAAAGGGAACACAGTATAAAAGATCTACAGGTAGTATTTCAACTATGAAATGGGAGACAGGTGGGGGGTTTTCCCGACACATTCTATATTTCATGATACAGTATGTGACCCCAATTATAGCCATGCTTTGGGCAAGGTACCTCGCTATGCTCAACACAGGTTACTCTTCCCACTCGTAGCCCACTTGGTAATTTAAGCACAAGTTTAAAATAAGATTTTAAACCTACCGGTAAATTTTTCTCCTAGTCCGTAGAGGATGCTGGGGACTCCGTAAGGACCATGGGGTATAGACGGGCTCCGCAGGAGACATGGGCACCTAAAAGAACTTTCTAGTATGGTGTGCACTGGCTCCTCCCTCTATGCCCCTCCTCCAGACCTCAGTTAGAGAACTGTGCCCAGAGGAGATGGACAATACGAGGAAAGAATTTTGTTAATCTAAGGGCAAGATTCATACCAGCCCACACCAATCATACCATATAACCTGGAATACACCTAACCAGTCAACAGTATGAACAAACAACAGTATCGGTCCAAGACCGATTCTAACTATAACATAACCCTTATGTAAGCAATAACTATATACAAGTCTTGCAGATTTTCCGCACTGGGACGGGCGCCCAGCATCCTCTACGGACTAGGAGAAAAAGATTTACCGGTAGGTTTAAAATCTTATTTTCTCTTACGTCCTAGAGGATGCTGTGGACTCCGTAAGGACCATGGGGTTTATACCAAAGCTCCCAATCGGGCGGGAGAGTGCGGATGACTCTGCAGTACCGACTGAGCAAATGCTAGGTCCTCATCAGCCAGGGTATCAAACTTGTAGAATTTTCCAGCCGTAACATAAGCCTGCTGAATCGTATTACAGATCCAGCGAGCAATAGTCTGCTTCGAAGCAGGCGCGCCAATCTTGTTGGCAGCATACAGGACAAACAATGCATCTGTTTTCCTAATTCTAGCCGTCCTGGCTACATACATTTTTAAGGCCCTGACTACATCCAGGGACATGGAATCCTCCAAGTCACTCGTAGCCACAGGCACCACTATAGGTTGGTTCATATGAAATAAAGACACCACCTTGGGTAAAAATTGAGGACGAGTCCTCAATTCCGCTCTATCCACATGAAAAATCAAGTAAGGGCTCTTGTAAGACAAGGCCGCCAATTCTGACACACGCCTCGCAGATGCCAAGGCTAACAACATGACCACCTTCCAGGTGAGAAATTTTAACTCCACCGTTTTAAGGGGTTCAAACCAGTGTGATTTAAGGAACTGCAACACCACGTTCAGGTCCCATGGTGCCACTGGGGGCACAAAAGGAGGCTGGATGTGCAGTACTCCTTTTACAAAAGTCTGGACTTCTGGAAGAAAAGCCAATTCCTTCTAAAAGAATATTGACAAAGCCGAAATCTGTACTTTAACAGAGCCTAACTTTAGGCCCATATCCACTCCTGTCTGTAGGAAGTGGAGAAAACGACCCAGATGGAAATCTTCCGGAGGAGCATTCTTGGTTTCACACCAAGAGACATATTTCCGGCAGATACGGTGATAATGTTTTGACGTCACCTCCTTCCTAGCCTTTATTAGAGTAGGTATGACCTCCTCCGGAATTCCCTTCTCCGCTAGGATCTGGCGTTCAACTGCCATGCCGTCAAACGTAACCGCGGTAAGTCTTGGAACAGACAGGGCCCCTGCTGTAACAGGTCCTCTCTTAGAGGAAGAGGCCAAGGATCTTCTGTGATCATCTCCTGAAGATCTGAGTACCAGGCCCTTCGCGGCCAGTCTGGAACAATGAGTATTGTCTGTACTCTTTTTCGTCTTATGATCCTCAACACTTTTGTGATGAGAGGAAGCGGAGGAAACACATAGACCGACTGGAACACCCATGGCGTTACCAGAGCGTCTACTGCTATTGCCTGAGGGTCCCGGGACCTGGCACAATACCTCCAAAGCTTCTTGTTGAGGCGTGACACCATCATGTCTATTTGAGGAACTCCCCAGAGACCCGTTATCTCTGCAAAGACTTCTTGATGAAGTCCCCACTCTCCTGGATGGAGTTCGTGTCTGCTGAGGAAGTCTGCTTCCCAGTTGTCCACTCCCGGAATGAAGACAGCTGACAGAGCGCTTACGTGATTTTCCGCCCAGCGAAGAATCCTGGTGGCTTCCGCCATCGTGACTCTGCTTCTTGTCCCGCCTTGGCGGTTCACATGAGCTACTGCTGTGACATTGTCTGATTGAATCAGAACCGGTAGGTTGCGAAGAAGATTCTCCGCTTGTCGAAGGCCGTTGTATATGGCCCTTAGCTCCAACACGTTGATGTGTAGACAGGACTCCTGGTCTGACCATAGTCCTTGAAAATTTCTTCCTTGGGTGACTGCTCCCCATCCTCAAAGGTTTGCGTCCGTGTTTACCAGGATCCAGTCCTGAATGCCGAACCTGCGACCCTCTAGAAGGTGAGCACTTTGTAGCCACCATAGAAGAAACACCCTGGCCCTGGGGGACAGTGTTATTTTTTGATGTAATTGTAGATGGGACCCGGACCATTTGTCCAGAAGATCCCATTGAAACGTCCTTGCATGGAACCTGCCGAAGGGAATGGCCTCGTAAGTTGCCACCATTTTCCCCAAAACCCGAGTGCATTGATGAGCGGACACTCTTTTCGGCTTTAGTAGTTCTCGGACCATGTTCTGCAGGTCCTGGACTTTTTCCAACGGAAGGAAAACTCTTTTGTTCAGTGTCCAGTATCATGCCTAGGAACGGTAGTCAAGTTGTCGGAACCAACTGTGACTTTGGTAGATTGAGAATCCACCCATGTTGTTGAAGCACTCTCTGAGAGAGTGACACGTTCTCCAGTAATTGCTCTCTTGATCTCGCTTTTATCAGGAGATCGTCCAAGTATGGGATAATTGTGACTCCTCGCTTGCGCAGGATCACCATCATTTCCGCCATTATCTTGGTGAAAATCCTCGGGGCCGTGGACAGCCCAAACGGCAACGTCTGAAACTGATAATGACAATCCTGTACCGCGAATCTCAGGTACTCCTGATGAGAGAGATATATGGTGACATGAAGGTAAGCATCCTTTATGTCCAGTGACACCATAAAATCCCCCCCTTCCAGGCAGGCTATCACCGCTCGGAGCAATTCCATCTTGAATTTGAATCTTTTCAGGTACAGGTTCAGGGATTTTAGGTTTAAAATGGGCCTTACCGAACCATCCGGCTTCGGAACCACAAATAGGGTTGAATAATACCCTTTTCCCTGTTGGCTCAGGGGAATCCTGATAATCACTCACTGTTGACAAACTTGACGCAGCATTTGAATTGCAGCTAGCACTACTTCCCGCTCTGGGGTAGAAGCTGGTAAGGCCGACTTGAAAAATCGGCGTGGGGGCCATAAGAACCCTTTTGGGAATCTGCAGTTTCTTATCTGGAGTTTCCCATGCTTTTTCACATAACTCATTAATTTCATGGGAAGGAGGAAAGTTTCTTTCCCTTAAACATGTGTATCCTCGTGTCGGGCACCGAGGGCTCATCAGTGATATGTAACATCTTTTATTGCAATAATCATGCACTGAATACTTTTTGTCACCCTGGTGTGCAATCTTGCTTCATCATAGTCGACACTGGAATCAGAGTCCGTGTCGGTATCTGTGTCCCTTAATTGTGAGCAGGGACGTTTCTGAGACCCCGACGGGTCCTGTGAGTCGGTATAATCCATAGATTGATTACCTGCCGACGCACTGGACACTAGCATTTAACATATGCCACATATCCATCCAATCCTAAATCGGCACCGCCGACTGAGACACACCACTCATCTGTTCCACCTCCTCTTTGGATAAGCCTTCCGTTTCAGACATGCCGACACACATACCGACACCCCCACACACAATGGGATATAACTATAAGGGGACAATTCCCTAAAGAAGGCCCTTTGGAGAGACAGAGAGAGAGTATGCAAGCACACACCAGCGCCAACTGACCCAGGAAAAAAAAAACCCAGATAGCACTTATATATATATATATATATATATATATATATATATATATAAAAATGTATATAGATTTCCCCACTCACTGCGCCTTAATTATGTGCCCCCCTCTCTTTTTTTCAGCCCTCTGATGCTCAGCAGGGGAGAGTCCGGGGAGCCAGCGTTCTCTGAAGCCTCTGTGGAGAAAATGGCGCTGGTTAGTGCTGAGGGATCAAGCTCCGCCCCCTCGTGCGGCGGGCTTCAGTCCCGCTCGTGAATTTGAAAAAAATAATGGCGGGGATCCGTAGTTTACTGCCTCCGCAGCCTAACTACATACTTTTTTGCCTAAAACGAGGTTTATTGCTGCCCAGGCCCCCCCCCCCCCCCTGCGCTCTGCACCCATCAGTGCCATGTGTGTGTGTAAGTGTGGGAGCAATGGCGCGCAGCTACCTGCTACGCGCTTGCCTCGTGAAGATCTGAAGTCTTCTGCCGCCTGATGTCTTCTTATGTCTGACATACTCACCCGGCTTTCTTTTTTCCGGCATCTGTGAGGAGGATGGCGGCGCGGCTCCGGGACGAACCCCAGGGTGAGACCTGTGTTCCGACTCCCGCTGGAGCTAATGATGTCCAGTAGCCTAAGAAGCAGAGCCCTTAACTCTTAAGAAGTGGGTCTGCTTCTCTCCCCTCAGTCCCACGATGCAGGGAGTCTGTTGCCAGCAAAGCTCCTTGAAAATAAAAAACCTAACAAAATTCTTTTTACAGAAAACTCAGGAGAGCTCCTCTGTAATGCACCCTATCTCCTCTGGGCACAAGATCTAACTGAGGTCTGGAGGAGGGGCATAGAGGGAGGAGCCAGTGCACACCATACTAGAAAGTTCTTTTAGGTGCCCATGTCTCCTGCGGAGCCTGTCTATACCCCATGGTTCTTACGGAGTCCCCAGCATCCTCTAGGACGTTAATATGTTAAACCCTCCTGCCCCCCAAATTTGGGCAACCATTATCATGTCAACCTTTTCAACTTGTCAACATTAAGCACTGTCTACCAGTTACCTGTCGACCATATGGCGTTGACCTATTGAGTGTGCATCGATCATCTGGATACCATAGAGCTCTGGCAGCTACTGCCAGAGACAAATTTCTGGATGATTAAGAAATTCCAGCAAGAAATGCTTCACAAAAGAAAATCAATTCATGCTTCCAATACTTCATTGCTATTTTATGAATGTATTTTTTTCTTGCATACTGTATCTTCAGGAAGGATCTCTGTACAAACTATAAACATTCTGGAGACTGATGCCATAGAAACGTTACACTTCTTTCTGCAACCAATTTTACAAAATATGGAATATTTGCGTGACAACCCATGTTTTGAGCAAACTGAGTAATTTTACTCTAGTGACTTATTAATTGTAAACCTCTATACAAACATCTCTCATGAGGAGGGATGTAAGCCACAATAGAGGCTGCCACCTTCAGTCCCTTACTACAGTGGTCCGCCGCTTGATTGTTTGATATTATAAATGTAATCTTACGCAAATTATTTTCTATTTGATAATACATGTTACCTGATATTACATCATGAAACCACGAACAATTAGCCAAATATATATAGTTTTAAGTTTGTTAAAAAGACAACCTATTTATGGATTGGACTGGAGGTGAACAGAATCTTCTGACTTATGAAAATCTTAATAAGATTGACAGCACAATTAGACTGACCTTGAACTTCAGCACCAACCTCACCACCCTTTGCCTTCAAAACAGCATCAATTCTTCTAGGTACACTTGCACAGTATTTGAAGAAACTCGGGAGGGAGGTTGTTCCAAACATCTTTGAGAAATAACCAGATATCTTCTGTGTATGTAGGTTTGCTCAAATTATAGTCTCTTCATGCAATCCCAGACAGACTCGATGTTGAGATCAGGGCTCTGTGGGGGACATATAGTCACTGCCAGGGCTCCTTGTTCTTCTTTATGCTGAAGATAGTTCTTAATGACATTGGCTATACGTTTGTGGTCATTGTCCTGCTGCAGAATAAATTTGGAGCCAATGAGATGCCTCCCGTATGGTATTGCATGATGGATATGTACCCGTCTATATTTCTCACCACTGAAGCACAAAGAAACGGGTAATGTTGAAGATTGTAGATGCAGTGGTCGGCCAAGGAAACGTAATATATCAGATGAAAGACACATCATGCTTACAATACTTCCTTTCAAAATCGGAAGATGTTCAGCAGTGCATGAGCTCAGAACTGGCAGAAACCACTGGGACCCAGGTATACTCATCTACTGTTTCGGAGAAGTCTGTCCAGAAGTGGTCTTCATGGAAGAATTGCGGCTAAATAGCCATAACTTCAACGTGGAAACAAGGTCAAGCGATGCAACTATGTACGAAAACATAGGAACTGGGGTGCATAAAAATGACAGCAGGTGCACTGGACTGATAAGTCATTGACCGTTAACCGCTACATTGGAGTGCTTGGCAACCATATGCAGCCCTTCATGGATTTTATGTACCACGAATAATGATGGAATATTCTAGCAGGATAATGCACCGTGTTATCGGTCCCATGTTGCCCAGAACTGGTTAGAGGAATACTCTCAGGAGGTCTGATAAATGGTGTGGCAACCACATTCGCCGATATGAACCCACTTACAGGACGTGGTCGAGAGGTCCATACGCACCCATGATCCTGCACACACAGTATAAATATCAAGGAGCAATGGAAATTTATTCAGATGGCATTGGTGAACTTCTCTCCAGAGGTCTTCCGTACACTTATGGAATCGATGCCACATCAATTTGCTGCACTTCGCTGGGCTAGAGGGGGTCCTTCATGATACTAGGCACCTACTGTATACCGTGACTTTTGCAACTTCAGTGCATATATTTAATATAATTCACTTCCCTATGAGGACAGGTTCACTTCATATCATGATAATCAAATCATTAAGACAAAAAAAAAATTGTTCCAGTACTTTATTATTCAAAGAAAGAAATCTAAGCTATGAGACAATACATACCATATGTCTACTTCCAACCTTGTAATTTTACCGTTCCAAAGAAACCATGCATTTTGGCACTATAAATATGAGAGACATTTGGGAAATAGTGAAGCTGATGGGCAGACATTTTACAGATAAAAAAAGTGAGTTAACGTTTTTAATGAAAAAAAGGAAAACCATAAACATCCTAACTACAATCTAGAAAGAAATAAAACTCTCCAATTACACATCTGAAGAGCAAGGCAACACAAAATGCCAGCATGCAAACGTTATGCATTTAGCTGGTGACTGTCCCTTTCATCTTTAAATTACTGCATTTCCCAGTCCTGTGCCAATGACTGAAGACACATGCATATTTCCATGCTTGTCTCACTGCACAAAACCCAGCCAAAAACAAATTATCAGGCCATGTAGGACATAAAATTGTCCCAATTAAATACATTTAGATGAAGGCAAAAAGACATAAATCAACACATAAATTATATATTTGACTATTCTGATAGTATGCAATAAATTATTGAAACATGTTGAGTATACATACAATACTACTGGAGTAATACAAGTGCTTCTATACATTGATCGTACGTAATAAATACGGCCCGACATATTGGCTCCAGTGAACATCCAGTATTTGCATTACCTTACTTTACTGTAAATTAAGGTATATTACAGAAAATTAATAAGAGCATATAACATGGTGATATTCATTAACTGATGATAATATGCAAAGCAGTTTACGTGGCTTTCCATGTACTGAACTCCAATGCGCTGCATTTTCTGCCATCGAAGGATCTACTCCTAAGTTTAGTAATTTACATAAGGACTTGCCACCAAGCAAGTAAAGGACTCATTTATTTTGTAGTACTCTACTTTTATACAGGAATGCCTGCTGATAGCATACCCAGAAGATATGGCAAAATGAATAAAATGTTAAGAAGCCCTTAAACAGAAAATCACATTATTCTTCTCAAATTAATTTGCTAGTATATTTTATTTGAAGGCCTGAACTGTGTCATTTCAATAAGATCACCTTTAACAAAGCAGCAGCCTCTCGCACTGAACCACAAATCTACAGAACAATTTTCATAAACACCAGCAAGGTCTGAATAGGGACAGAAAAATGAAAGGCTTTTAAAAATAAAAGTCTGCATGAAGAATAAAGTGGTAGGACTGTGTTATCGCTTCTTACTCCCAATGGCACCGTTGACTGGTTTGTTGAAGCTTCTGCTCATATGTGGGAAATTTACTGTTGGGGTTCTATTGTTTGGCCCATACAACCCCAAATTTCTTGCCGCTGTGGATTTTCTAAGTGGCTTAACGCTGGGGAAAGGACTAAAAACATGCCCTTTGGGTGATCTTGAGAATGTTTCACTTTCACTTGGGGAATTGTGTGAACTAGACTGGATCACCTCAGACTTGTCTTTATTTTCATTACTGGGGTTCAGCTGCAATGCCTCTAGCTTGCTCTGTACAACAGTCACATTTGCATTTTCATCTTGAAAAAGAGGAACTGGAGAATGTCCATCAGCCTTCATAACAGTCCTATCCAAGCTGCTTTCTTCTCTCACCAAAGCAGGAGGTGGCTGCACAAGGTCCTCACTTTTCTTGTCTGCATCAACCTGATCTTTGGGGACTTCATTTTGCTCCTCTATAAGTCCAATTGTGTCTCCATAGCCAACCTGGCTTTTGGACCTTGCAATGTTTTTTCGGTGAACTCTGATTTGAGACCGCCATGGAGAATTCAGCTTACCTTTGGTTTCTTCGTTGGGAAATATCATTGACTTAGAGGATGGCAATTGGATGACTGTGCTTTTAGAAGACCTGTTTACTTGTTTTAACTTCTTGCCGAGCAACAAATGGTTTATAACTGGAGAATGATTAACTTGTGACTGTAAAATGCTGCTCACAGGCCCTTTATCTGGAATGAAGTTAAATAGAAGGACATATTTTAGCAGAAAGAATGTTGATATATATTAATAAGTTAATTTTGACTTGACTTGAATGTTGTATTTTTTCATATGATCACACCTTAAATATAACCACACATTAAAAACAGTGAGCATATTTAGACCACTAAAATGAGTATAAGAGAAAGAAAAAAACAGTTCTAAATTCTATTTATTTCTTCTCCCCCAAACCCCAATTGGGAGTGACATCTTTAGTTCTGCACTATCATTACAGCTGAGAATTTCGATTAGGTTACTCCTACACACAGAAAATTAATGGCATAAGAGAGGTAACTACAAGCCAAGAACAATATCGTTAAGTAAGGGGATCACACAAGTGGTATGTAGATAAATGTAGATATTCTTACAGTGCCGCCAAGAAATTGGCTTGGCCACAGTACTAGGGGGCATGGTCAAGTGCAGGGCATAGGTCGCCCTCTGCACCACCAACAGTACTTATGTTAAGTGATGGGTACACTTAGGTGTCCAGAACAACATAAAAAAAGAAGTGTTAATTTGGAAGTACATGTCGAGTATCCCATATCCAAATATTTCAATACACAGAATATTTTGAAAAACAGAATTTTTGGAGTATGACTGAGATAGTGAAACCTGTGTTTTCTGATGGCTCAAGGTACTCAAACTTTGTTTAGTAAACAAAGTTATTAAAAATATTGGCTAAAATGACCATCAGGCTGTGTGTATAAGGAGTATATGAAACAAATATATTCTGTGCTTAGACTTCCCATCACCATGATATCTCATTATGGTATGCAATTATTTCCAAAATACGGAAAAATCCGATATCCAAAACACTTCTGGTCCCAAGCATTTTGGATATGGGATACTAAACGTGTATTATTTGCATATACAGTATGCAGCTTTGTAGCACAGGCTTGTAGAAAGAGGACTGCATTATATTACATGTTCTAGGTGTGATGGGAAGGGGAAAACCCTTGAACATCTATAAAGTTATTAGACAACTAAAATTTCCTTCTGGACATACTGTAAAAATCTTCAGATCATGATAACTTATGTAAACTTTTAGGGATTCCTTACTGATTTAAAATAATATTGGGTGACTACGGAAAGAAATGTGCAAAAATTACAAATGAGTTTAGCGACATGTATGGCTGTAAACAGAAATTAAGTACCATCACCATCCACCAATTATTAACATATATGCAAGCAGTTAAAGTTATACATTTTCAAATACTTCTATTTGAAGAAAAATAATTAGAGCAAGATAGTAATTTAAACTTATTCCTTCTATAGAAACATGAATAGTAATCCTTTTCAGTGGAAAACATATTTTAGAGTAAAACAAACTAATCCTATGAGCTATAATATGATAGCCAGCTATAACATCAAGCTGGTTATTATGCGCAATATTCCATTGTAGGTAAATATGGAGCAGGTATGTGCAATCATATCCCAAGAGTAACAAATGCTCCTACTGCACAATAATCAAGAAATATACTTGTTGAACATTTATTTTGTTAGCTATGCATATTTATCTAGATGTTCCATCAAAAAGGATGACCAGGCATATTGGTTAGAAACTGAACCAAGAAACCCAAAAACAAAAAAAGTTTTCATTTAAATACCATTAGTCAGCTGATCCCTGGGATCAAATGGGATCCCAGGATCTTTTTCTTCTTCAAGTCCTATGTTAATAAAACATAAAATGTGTAATTAAATGACATTGCAAATGAGCTACGCATTAGCATTCTTCTTTGTGCAAATGAAATTGGCAAATCTAATGATTTACTGCATAAAACTGGGAAAATCATTTCAGTTGGCAGTTTTATATTTTGAGTTCATGAACAATAAATCTACCTCAAAACCAAACCAAACACTACCTCAAAACCAAACCAGGATAGTGTTTCTTACAGCACGCAACAATTAGCAATAAAATTATAGCGGGGGTTCAGAGCCAGTATGGACCGACTAAGGCCCAGATTTATCAAGCCTTGGAGAGTGATACATTGCAGTGATAATGTAGCAACCAACCAGCTCCTGTCATGTTACAGGTTGGGTTTGAACAATGACAGTTAGGAGCTGGTTGGTTGGCACTATGTCACTGTGCTATTTATCACCCTCCAAGGCTTAATAAATCTGGGCCTAAATTTGTGTTCCGATGGATAGATGCATGGATAGACTGATAACTGTTGAGTGGGTTTTTGGACACATTTTTCAAAATTCCAATTTCTACCTTCTGATGTTACTTATTTTGTTTTACTTGTTTATTTGTTTTATAGCAGTGGCATAATGGGTCGAGCCACTTCTTAAAAATAACATTTTGTTGTTTTACATTACTATGCTATGCGAAAAAGTTATGTATGTTTTCAGTGCAATTGGCTGGCATTTTACTTTAAAACAAAAATACATACAGGGCTCCAGTTGCCTGTTTTTACCACTGGGAAGCGTTAAGTTCTAACTTTGCCAACAGTCCAATAGAAAACAGAACTAGTGGAAATTAATTCCTGGAATTGTTTTACTCTTTCAAAGAAAACAGGGGATGGTGTTTTTGGACTTAACAAACATTATGTAAGAAGGGCATCCAAGTTTTGTATTTCAAAAACAAATTAAGTGTTGTATGTTTGTCAAAGTAGTGTCTACATTGCTGGACCACATTGGAACCTTCCATAATATATGGACTGAACTCTCCTACCCTGCATCCTTTGTATCTACTTTGTTTCACTTGGCTTCAGCAAAAATATTTCATATAAAACTTCATAAAAGATGATCCATGTTGAAGAGCTTAACAAACAAAAAAAGGTTACAAATTGGCTGTACAAGACAACAGTACAATAGGGGTACCTGCTCTAATGTAAACCTGGTGAATCTGCTGCAGCTGCCTCTTCTTGATCCTGGAATATTGCTGCTTTAGGGCATTGATATCTGTTGTCATGCGTTCCATCATCATACTATTAAACACAGCGTGATATTCCCCCCGACAGGAATCTATTGCACCTGGACTGAGCTCTGCAATGTTGCCAAATTTCAAACTTTGTTCCTCTTTTTGATCTAATGACAGAGAATGCAAAGATCTCAGTTAAAAAAAAAAGTATAACAGGTGTCGCTTTAAAGGGCCCTGAAACAAAGAGACAAGTTGGACACTTTATGCCAACTTGTAAATCTAAAGTGACTAACTCCCATGCTTGGTACATTTGACATTGCACACTATGGAGCTTATACTGAGTTTAAAGCATTTTACAATTTAAAAAAAAGAAAATTGGTGAAAACGCTCTTAAAAAAAAAAAAGATGAATCTGACAGCATACAGCAAAAATGCATCTGAAGGGAGGTTCAGCTCTGAAAGAGTAGCATGTGTGCAGGGTTTACATCAGAAGAAAACTGTAGTGCAGTCATGGCTCCCATCAGAAATTGTGGGGTCCAGGACTGCCAAAACTGGCAGGTGTGACCCCCCACATAACCTCCCTACCCCAAAGTGGGTGGTGATGTCAAAAATGTGGGTGGCACTACTAATAGTGGCATGTAGTGGCAGCGAGTAAGATGCAGACTCTTGTGTGTACAGAGATAATAGTGACATGTAAACAGTGCTGAAAGTAGGGTGGTACGGAGTACCATTAAGAAATATGGTGGTGGTACTCCGTACCACCAGCCCACAGCTGGGGCATAATTTATTAGGGTTATTATTGTGTTTGGGACATAAAATGGTGTCAGTGGTATAACTGCGTGTGGCAAAATATGTAACAGGCGTTACGGTGTGGTAAAATATGTCAGGCATTACAGGGTGTGGCATAATGTTTAGTGGGCATTACAGTGTCTAGCATAACGAGCTGAAAGTTTTGATCGTTTGGTGCCAATCCGCTGTCGCTACCTCATATCCCAATGTTATCCTGTGGACTCTGCAGGAGAAAATTGTACTTGCACCACTGCATGTAAAGGAATAATAATGAGCTATGGAGAACAGTGCAGACACTGCTGTGTGTGGAAAGATAATAGTGACCTGGAGAGGGAAAATAGTGACCTGTAGGTGGCGGCTACACTAGAACAGAGAGAGAACAGCGCAGATACTGCTGTGTTTAGAGGGATAATAGTGACCTGGAGAAGGATCATAGTGACCTGGAGAGGGTAAGAGTAAGCAATAGAGCAGGGATGGGGAACCTTTGGCCCTCCAGCTGTTGTTGAACTACACATACCAGCATACCTTGCTACAGTTTTGCTATTTGGCCATGCTAAAACTGTTGAAGGGTATGCTGGGATGCGTAGTTCAACAACAGCTGGAGGGCCGAAGATTCCCCATTCCTGCAATAGAGGCTGCGACACTGACACAGCGAGCTGTGTGTATAGCAGAGGTTCTCAAACGCACTATAAGTATATCCATGGCTCAGAATAGATGGTTATATCAAATTGACTGAGCTACTAATTAAGTAAACTGTGGCTAAGCATGGATCTACTTAAAACCTGGACTGTTGGGGTGCCTTGAGGACCGTGCCTGAGAACCTCTGGTGTAGAGGGATGACCGTGACTCATAGAGGCAGCATGTGACACAGATTCCCCCGATACCCGTGCTCTGCGGATGAGGCATTTCAAATTTGATGGTGACTTTGCAGGGTTTACAGCCAATCAGGAGTGTCTGCTCCTGACTGTCAGCCTGTCCCGCGAGCAGCGATGTGCTCACATCTGGAGTCTAATTTGAAATGTAGCCACTGTCCGTGATGTGCTGCTCCTTACATTATGCCTACATTAGTAATGCCCCTTACATTATGTCCACAATAGTAATGACCCTTACATTATGTACCAAATTAGTAGTGCCCTCACATTATGCCCACACTAATAATGCCCATTACATTATAACCACATTAGTAGTGCCCCTTACATTATGTCCACATTCGTAATGCCCCTTACATAATTATACCTTACTTTCAGGAGTGAGGATACTTGATGGTAATGGGAAACTGGCCTGTCCACTGCAGGCTCAGCAGAGACCTCAGGTCAGGGATTCCTCACAAACCACCCGCTGCAGCCCAATGCCAGTGCGACTTGATGTTGCCCGGAATAGCAGCCGCCCAAGCAAAGGAGCCATGGCTTGCCCATAAACACAATGCTGTGAGGCAGCTGACAGACAGACTGCCACTTCCCCCACTGGAGCTTATTTCTGCATGTGATCATGTCAAAGTGTCTTACTATTGCACTCTACTCTGGTGCGTACTTACTGTATGTACAGAACTGGCCCTGGCCCTGAATAAAGTACATGCACCAGGTTTACACTATGACAAAAAATAGTAGTACAGTATATGTGACTGGTTTATGGTTAGCAGTAGTGGTAAATACTATAGTTACAGTACATAATCTGAACACAATATAGTACTTTAATATACTGTCATATACATAAGACAGTTTTGGACAGTGTTATTAATACACTTTCAAGTTGCTTTTATCATGTAAAAAAAAAAATGAAATACAGACACAAGCCGTAATTAAGTTCAAGTACAAACAAGTCTTCCCCTTTACAAATCAGCTGACTGCAAACACAGACTAAATCATGAGAACAGACTGCAGTAGCTACATTAATTTATTTACAATCAATGGGAGGGATTAAGATGCCCACAGACAAAAGCGTCTGACAATTGTGATCATAGTCATCATCATTCACCCACAAGATACAATATATGCCTCCTGACCTCCTGTCTTCATCTAGTCTCAATACCCCATGCACTGTGAGATGCCTGGCATGAGGGTACCAGCAGTCCCAGGCAGCTCTGCTAATGTTGGGTGCCTGTTTTTCCAAAAATGCACCTTATTCGCATCGCTATGCAAACAGGATGTACACGCAGACTCTGCTAATTAAAATAATAAGTGGCATGCCAATATTCTGTGTGCGACTGCATCTGCATACGAAATTCTATGTTACAGTGTTCGAGTAAAACACTAATATAGCATTTTGTATGTACAGTAGATACAGCTGCAGTTGCGCACAGAATATAAGCATGCCAAATATAATTTTAATCAGCCTATATCTGCTTGTGTGTCTTCTTCACATAGTGATGCAAATAAAATGCATTTTCGGGGGAAAAATGCACAAAAAGATGTCAGATGTTAATAAACATGCTCACGACTAGACACGACTAGAAGGGCTGTTTAACGTGACTGCAACAACGTAGGAGGACACATCTGTATGCTTCTGTGTTCCGGACTGATTCTGTAACAAACGTTGCAAATGAATATACACACAGATGGCAAGTGTGTATACACACTTGCTGATGCCAGCAGCGGCGAACGGCGGCGTGGGGGCCATGCTGCATTCGACAGCATGGCATCGCTAACAACAGTCCCTGATCTTCTAGCATGTTCAAAAGATCAGGGGCTGTTGCTAGTAACCTGCAGGTGCGCACATCGCCATCTGCATCGGTCATACACATAGACCGATGTGTCGTTCCGTTTGATCAGGAACTCCCACATCGTGGCTGTAAACGACCCCTGTGTATGCACCTTAAGGCTTCAATGTAAGCAGAATGGAAATGTGTATTTTAAAGGAAAAAATAAAAAATAAATTAAATCACATCAATCAAACTCTGTAGGCACTATGTTGTATGTATTGTAGATATTCCCTTTGTGTAGATAAAGGACATTGTTTTTCATTATCAGTCATGTTCAGCTTAGAAAGGTTCTTTGTAGCAATAAAAGGAAGTCTGGCATTCATTAGACAATATTTTTCTTTCTAAAGAATAAGCTGATCTTAAATATTGTATAATCAATTCTTACAAGTTTCTAAAAAATTAAAAACACACTATAGTTACACGTCAGAAGGTTATTAATATTTCTCTCATAACACACCTATATGGAGTTTACCAGTCGTTGAGGAAATAAAAACTATTAAACTTTTGGAAGACAAGCAATAGAATTCATTCTCAAATCAATTCTGCATTGTGAAACCAATTTAGTTACCTTTAATTTGCTTCTGGTATTTTTGAAATTCTGGGGACAACAGTCCACTAAATGGGCCAAGACATCCAACAGAATTGGCATTTATATCTTCCTCATCAATGTCATTTTCCTCATCGCTGTCTCGCATTTTACTTGGGTGTCTGTAACAATAACCGTGACAAGCCACATAATGCGTAATGTATTGCTTTGCTTTTGATTCATGATATGGTTATTCATAGTGTGTATGTAGCATTTTATAAGCTAGAACATGTAAAATATTGTGTTCCCAAAAGCAATGGTATTCCTGGTTTATACCAATGGAAAAAAACAGACAGAATATTTTGGATATAATCAGGGACATTTTTCTGCAGTTGGGAGGCTCTGTCTCTCACTGCCCTGCTTAGCAGAGCAGCGGTGAATAGAGGCTGTGCGCATGCGCACAGCATCTATTCACTGAAGTCAGAGGGAGAGGGGGCATGCCAGTGGCTCACTGAGCGCTGGGCATGCCCCCTTAGTGACGAAAATGGGGGTGTGGCTCGCGATCGCAGGTCCTCCCGCGAAGCCATGCCCCCTTTTCTTAGGTCACACCCCTTTTCCCGGAGCGCGCGCGTGTCCCTCCTACCAGATATGAAAAGTTGGGAGGTATGTATATATACACACAGACACACTAGTTTTACGGACCCAGCATATACTGGGTCACCTCAGTCCCCACCCCCTTGCTTGGCTCCACCCAGTTCTGAATACCCCCCCCATGCAAATCCTGCGTTTGCCACTGGTAACTACTAACGGTCCCCTGTTAGTGGCAGAGAAATGCGTCAAGCAAAGCCCAGTATTCCACGGGCCCTGGGACTGCGGACACTCCTACAATTGACTAAATTTGTGACAAGCAGGATCACAGGCTGATCTCCTCATTCCTCAGTAGTGGGACAGTTACGGCGGTAATGCTGAGAAACAGCAGGATCAGAGCAGGTACGGTACAGGTAGCCGCAGCTTGGAACGACTGGGACTCCAGCAACACTGAGGTAACGACCTCTAGCCGAGCACGCCAGGAGATGTCAATTGTTATACACGGACATTGGGGCACACACACAGCGATTGGAATCTAATCTTGGGTGGATCACTATCCCCCCCAAAATTCAACTTTCCAGTAAAAGAGAGAGTGTGTAAACTGCTTGGTAAACTGCATGCACACTACCAGGAAAAAAACAGGTGCGGTCAATGAAGATCATTATTGGAAACCTGAGTGATTGAATCTACCAAAATATGCTCTGTGGGATGCATTTACATTAAGTAGCTTTTTGCAAATGACTATCTAATTCTTTTGATTGAAATAAATTGATACAATATAGCATTCTGAGCTGAAAGCAACTTGCGACAAATCGCTACACCACTCCTAACGGGTTCACTACGATATGCCGGCGGTCGGGCTCCCGGCGACCAGCATACCGGCGCCGGGAGCCCGACCGCCGGCTTACCGACAGTGTGGCGAGCGCAAATGAGCCCCTTGCGGGATCGCTGCGCTCGCCACGCTACGGGCACGGTGGCGCCACACTAATTTATTCTCCCTCCAGGGGGGTCGTGGACCCCCACGAGGGAAAATAAGTGTCGGTATGCCGGCTGTCGGGATCCCGGCGCCGGTATACTGTGCGCCGGGATCCCGTCAGTCGGCATACAGAAGACCACCCCTCCTAACCACTGCTGTGGATAACATTTTCAGTAGAATTTGTTTCTAGTAGCCGTCACTGACAACTATTTTGCTATTTTGACAACTTAAGTTGTAATAGATCTTTGAGACATTGCTGTGTTACTATCTATTACTGCTCTATAGGAGGAATAATATTATAATTATTGCCCAAATCTGTTGTGAAGTCCTTGTCGAGCTTTGTAGTTTAAATAATTGATTTTAGTGTATTTTTATATGTAATGTTATTATTTTATTTTCCAATGTTAGTATTGTGAATAACAAATTTGAAAGAATGAATTAATTAATAAATATCTATTGCATCTGACAGCGCTCCTCATCTATTTTTATATATCTAACTTTGAGGGTCAGCTCAAATATGCAGGACAAACAATTCTATACTTAGGGCGGTAACCTATTAAGTGCAGTGAGTTACCGCACGGTATTAACGGGCTTTTTATCCCGATAACGCTATCTGGCTAATCAATTCCAGTCCATTTTTACCTTACCATTATCAGCCGATACACACGGTATCTGTGACCACATTTATTTTTTCTTTTATTCTATTTCCCAATTTCAATTATTTTTCAGTGCTTAATTCTCTAAACCTTCATTCCCCCCCATCTTGAAAAACATAGCATGAGAAAATTCCCCCTTTTAATGCACAAGCACCTCCTGGTACATGTGGCGGCCGCCAAATATTCTTTTTTTAACATAGGTTTTTGTCTATATAAAGGACAACCTGAGAAGAGATCAAAAAGCCTTGAAAAAGAATCAGATTCGAAATGCGTTTGAGTATTGGAGCCCCACAAAAGTGTAAGCAGGAGCAAAGCAGAGCAGTGGCACAATCACGGGTCAACGCAGCTGTCTGACATCACAGGAATCGGGTGCGCAGACTTCCGGTGTAGTCTGTGCCGCAATTGTAACCTCTTGCAGCAGGAGACAGGTCATGTTGACCCTCTTGGATTTTTTTAGGGTAAATCAGGGACAGTACCCTTTGCGGAGAAAATGACTGGCAGTAAAAGAACGGTTTTATCTCTGTGGCATCTACTGCTCCCAAATTGTCCAGAGGCTTTAAACCATTTATTGTTTTTATTGTATTTCTCTTTGCTATGCTCTATACTACCTTCCCATTTCTGTCTATTCTCCCTACCCTTCCTTAACATTTATTATTATTTAATTTAACCTTATATGCATTTTTTATTGTTTATATATTTAAAAAAATATATATCATTTGCTCTTTTATTCATTTTTGTTAATTTTTTTTTTTTTACTTTTTATTTGTATTTACACCATTGCTGCATAAACACACACACCAGCGCTTGGTCTCAGCCTCAGGGCTTTAATCCTAATCAATTTAATCCATTACTAAGCAGCTTCATTTAAAAGATTAGCGCAGCATACTATCATCCTACTTCCTGAATATATTTTTTAATTAACTGATAAAACATTACATTGCAAATCCACATTTAACCTTACCCAGAAAATGAAGCAGATTTGACTGGTGCTGGGAAAGGTGTGATGTTATATGTGTACTTCTCCCTCAATTCAGCGAGTTGTGGGAATGGAAAAGAAGCCATTGAGTAGACAGTCTACAGAAAAATATTTAAACACAACATAAATGATCACAGCTTTAGTTATTACTATGATGAATTAAACTTGTACCAGCTTTGAATAAACATCTAATCATACACAAAAAAAAGGTTTAATTGTTACAAATAAATACCAGCATGATACCAAAATGATGTACACTATAGATTGTAAGCTTGTGAGCAGGGCCTTCCTACTTCTATGTCTGTCTGTTTTTACCCAGTTTTGTTCTATTACTGTTGTTCTAATTGTAAAGCTCAATGGAATATGCTGCGCTATATAAGAAACTGTTAATAAATAAATAATAAATAAAATAGATCAGGATAGCAAAATTGTCATCTTACTTATACTTTAGTGAACATTGTCCAAGATGGTGCATAACAAAATCTAGGGGTGCATATGCAGCCATGGTTAATAATGGCTGTGTCTAAATCAGATGTTGTGGCCCTTGATGAGACGCGCCATAACAGAGTAGCATAAGACTCTTTGCCTACTGAGAATAAAATAGTTGAAGATAAGAGGGAAAATAACAGATGGATTCAGCAATAAAGTTAATGCAGTATTCAAAAGGATGTTATTAATGGTGACAATTGCATTTTAGGCCACAGTCAGAATCAGACCATAACAGTACCATATTGGCTCGCATTGCACTCTCAGTAAGAGCCGGTCTTTGTGGAGTTTGTGTGTACGAGTGGGTTTCTTCCAGGTATTCCAGTTTCCTCCCACAAGTATAAACACATACTTCTATGTTAACTGATTGCTGTAAAAATCAGTCTCTGGTGTATATGGGTCGTAGAGAATATACTGGAAGCTCCAATGGGGAATCTTGAGGAAGTTTATATATAAAATATAATAATTCTCTTAAAAAATAATTCTCAGAATTATTTAAGGCAACAAAAGGGTGTTGTATTTTAAATATGGTATCAATGGTTGTTTAATGTAGGCTTGTAACTAATCCCCCTCCCCTTTGCACGTGATCAACGAATAAATGGAGTCTGAGCATTTCCCATTTTGTGTATCACTATTCTGAGAGGCACGAATGGGATCAGTAGCAGATCCTTACAGTGCCATACTAGGAGATTTTGGGGTGTCTTTAGGTGAGCTGGCTCAATTTTGAAACAAGAATATATATTATATATAGTATCATGGAGTATGTGGTTAGTGGCTTCTCTTATGTTTGCAAATGTGTGTAACCGAGTTCTCTGCATTTAAGTATGATGTAAGTCTCATTTGCTGGTCCGTTGCAGAGCGCTTGGGGAATTTAGGTTTTGTTTTTTTCTTAAAAACTTAGCTGAAGACAGAATACATGTTTTTAGAATGTTATACAAGAAATTAAAAAATTAGGAACATTAACACATAAATAAGTCCCCTGAGGAAGCTGACGGAGATCGGCTTAAATGGCTGTCAGGCATCTGCCTCCCTTTACTACTGAATAAAGCCATCTACTGACTGTTTGTGAGTACTTGTTGTATACGTTCTCTGTAACAGATGAGGTGAGTGCCACCATTTAAATGCAATAAAGTTTAATGAAAACATTCTAAAAAAGGCACAAAAAGCTTTTAGAATGCCAAGCCATAAAGTTACTTATCAGCAGTCAGCCTTGTATAATCTGTCCATTTTATAGTGGTCTGTCATGTGGGATGCGGTCAAGATCCCGCCGGACGGAATCCCGGCGGTCGGAATACAGACACTGGAATCCCGACCGGCACAATCCAGACATATTCTCCCTCTGTGGCTGTCCACGACACCCATAGAGGTGGAATAAATTAGTGTGCCGAGCGTAGCAAGGCACCATGCCCGCAGCGCTGTGCGAGCCCGCAAGGGGCTGTGTTGCGCTCGCCCCCCTGTCGGGATTGTGCTGGTCGGGATTCCGGTGTCGGTATTCCCACCACCGGGATCCCGTCCGGCGGGATTACATACTGATCCCTGTCATGTATGTACACCTGCCTCAAGGAGTGCCCAAATACACTGGCAAAAAGGAGGCTTAAATACCTAATGCACCTGACATCAGGATTCACACCTGTGGCACATTAATCTATTAGCCAATCACAACTCTAAACAAAATGCAGCACACAGCAGCTAGAACATTGGGGGTAATTCCAAGTTGATCGCAGCAGGAATTCTGTTAGCAATTGGGCAAAACCATGTGCACTGCAGGGGAGGCAGATATAACATGTGCAGAGAGTTTTAGATTTGGGTGTGGTGTGTTCAATCTGCAATCTAATTTGCAGTGTAAAAATAAAGCAGCCAGTATTTACCCTGCACAGAAATAAAATAACCCACCCAAATCTAACTCTCTTTGCAAATGTTATATCTGCCTCCCCTACAGTGCACATGGTTTTGCCCAACTGCTAAAAAATTTCCAGCTGCGATCAACTTGGAATTACCCCCATTAATTCTACTTGCTGTAGGGATCAAGCAATCTCCGTCACTAAGTGCCGTACATACCTCCCTCTGACATCCACCATATTAACATACAGTGGGCAGAACGCAAGCCGGAAGCCTCACAAGCGGAGGAAATGGCATACGTTCCACCCTGCCAGAAATTACAAGGTGGTCTCAGCCTCAATACACCCAAACGGAAGTGATGCAGGAGCCGTAAGAGCTTTACCAGTAGGAGGAAACAAAATGCAGTCCCTGCAACTCGGAAGGCTCACAAGGTTCTGCCTAGCCCGAGATGGCAGAGTGGTGGATGTCAACTGTAAATTATACATGACCTAAACCAAAAACCAAAGTGAAATGAAATCAGATGTAATAAATCGGAGTTACAGTAGGTGTACGAATAAAGCATCTATTTGCTGGGACCAACTTGATGCAACAGGCGAAGTTGCCATAGCATCTGCTCCCTCTGCTGGCTATTAAGTATTAAGTGGTAAAAAAATATAGATGTGATACACACACGAACCCACAAATATAAAATTAATTACGACCAAATGAAATTCAGAAAAAATAAGAGAAAAGAAAAACCCATACAAAAAGGTAAGCCGTCACAAAAGAATACTATTCAACAATTAACTAGAAATCACATTATTCTTCATTGTAAAACTGGAAAATATTCATCAGATTAGCAGGGCAACACTTCGTAATGGCTCACAAAATAGAAAATCATAGAAAATTCCTCCACTCAACTGACTATTTTCTCTTCAAATCTGTTCATAACATTGGGGTTTTTTTATATTTTATTTAATATAGTTTAAAAAGTATTTTTTAGAATATTTAAATATTATATTATGCACATCTGCAGTACGGATCTCCTCGTCAAAAACTGGGAGACAGAGTGGGGTGGCGCAGTTGCATGTGATCTGACCATGCCAGTTAAGTGGTTAACCACTTGCCTGGCTGCCTGCAAGTGCTTTATCTGACCTGGTCGCACAGGATGCGACTAGTCAGAAAAACAGTGTTAACAGCAGCAGGGAAGAGAAACTTCCCTCCGCTGCTGCTGTCAGAGGGATCGGAAGATCCCTCTGCCTCCCTGCACTCTCCCCTACTGATTGGTTAGCACGGCAGGACCTCACCTCCAGCGGCTGCAGACAATAGGAGCCACTGGGGAGTGTAAATTAACCTCCCCAAGCCTCCCCTGTGTACCGGGAGGCTGTCCGGGCTTTCAAAATGAAAGCCACGATGGTCGCAATGTTTCCGATGGTCTCGATGTTCCCAATCGATGTTTTGATGCTTTGGGGGGTATTTAAAAAAAAAAAAAAAAAATATATATATATATATATATATATATATATAAAATCAAAACATATTATATATTTTATTTTTTAACTAAAGTCATTTGGGATAGGGTTAAATTCGTGTTCTTCACCTAATTTACTTATAAAAAAATCCCGACAATTTCAGAGTGGATTTTTTTTGGGGGGAAATCGTCAGTTAAGTGGTTAATCATCATGACCGTCTTGCCCCTTATATTCTCTTGCATGGGCACATAATCAAATAAACTGCATACTTAATTACACAGTTCATGCATTGATCTGGGAAATACTTAGTCCCAGTCACAGAATGAAGAGAATGGTTGCCGGTGATCATATAGTTGTAGTTCACACATCCGGAGCATTTAAGAGGCCCTTTCTGCAATTTCAATCAACTGAAACTAGTGTTGACAATTGGACTAACTATCAAAGTATGTGATATGTTATTTTAAATTGCTGCTGTTTGTAACAAAACGAAGGCAACTGCTGACAGGAAGGACCTAAAGTCTGATCAGATTTAATAATGTGCCTGTTTACAAATGGCATTTCTCGTCATCTCCAAAGTGATGGAGAACGTACTTGAAACAGTCTTTGATTTATCATCCGGGAGGCATTTGATATGCCGGCTGTCGAGATCCTGGCACTCACCATACAGACGCCGGAATCCTGACAGCCGGCATACCGACAACTATTCTCCCTTCTTGGGAGGGAGAATAAATAGCGTGGCGCGCTACCGTGCCCACAAAGGGCTCTTTTGCGCTCACCACACTGCCTGCATGCCGGCGGTCGGGATGCCGGGCACCGGATGGCCCAAGCGCCAGCATAACATACTACACGCCATCATCCATACCTCTAAACATTTATTAAATGCAAAGAGGGACCTTTATGCGTGGCAAATCCGCGCCCGCTCGACAAAGAGGCACGGCCTCGGGGAAAGGGGCGTAGTTTCACAACAGTGCCGAGAACGGCTGCCATGCCTCCCGTTTTCGTCACTGATGGGCCATGCCCAGCGCTCTGTGAGCAGCCGGCCTGCCCTCTTTCCCTCTGTGTCCTGTGAATAGACAACATCTATTCAACGCTGCTCTGCTAAGCAGAGCAGCGAGTGCAGGAGTCTCTTAACTGCCCCCCCCCCCGTCCCCGTGGGAGACTGTGGCCCGCGGGTGGGACAGCAGGACACTCCCAATAAAACAGGAAAGTACCGCGAAAATCGGGACACTTGGGAGGTATGATCATCTGTATTATTCTTAGGACTCAACAGACCTTCCCTGTTTAGATGTAAACACTTTTGGATCTCACTTTTTACTTCCTTTGGATTACAGTATAACCATGATCAATTAATTTCTGCCCCACTACTTTGAGGGCCTCTGGAAGTTCCTTTTTAATTGGAGGTAATTCGCACCGCCCTTATGAGTTGTGAAAAGGGAAGGCCTTTCTTCAGGGAATGCAGATGGAAACTTATAGAAAGTTACACCCACTGTAACTAAGGTTAATTAAAAAAAATTAATTTCACTTTGGTTTGGATCATTTTTACTCTACAGCTGACATCCACCACTGCGCCATATCCGGCTAGGCGGAACCTTGTGAGCCTCCTGAGTTGCGGGCACTGCACTTTGGTTCCTCCTGCTGGTAAAGCACTTGCAGCTGTTTGGGGGTACTGAAGCCGGGGCCGCCTCATTTCCAGCAGGATCGAGCACATGCCGTTTCCCCAGCTTGTGGGGTTTCCGGCTTGCGTTCCACCCACTGTATGCCGATATGGTGGATGTCAAAGGGCAGCATGTCGGGCACCTGGAAAGAGAGATTGGTTCCTCCAATGCAGCAAGTAGACATTAATATTCTGGCTGCTGTGTGCTGCAATACATAGAGTTGTGATTGACTAATAGTTTAATGTGCCACAGGTGTGGCTCATGATGACAGGTGGATTAGATATTTAAGCCTCCTTTTTGCAAGTGAATTTGGGCAGTCCTTGAGGAAGGTGTACATACACCAAAATGGTATCATCTGGCAGACCATTAAAAAATGGGCAGATCATGGATTGCTGACTGCTGATAAGAAACTTTATGGACTTGGCATTGTAAAGGCTGTTTTTACCTTTTATAATATTTTCCTAAAATCTTTTTTGGATTTAAATGGTGTGCTGGCCCGCCATTAATAGAGTAAGCCCTTGCTGGTATCCTATTGCATGGACATTATGCTATTGATTATATGACCTGCACCCTTTTATAACTGAAGTGAAACATAGAATTTGAAGGTAGTTAAGAACCACTTAGCCCATCTAGTCTGCACCCTTTTTTTTACCATATTGTTACCTCAAACCCTATTTGATCCTTATTTCTTTGTATCGATATCCTTATGCCTATACCATGCATGTTTAAACTGCTCTACTGTTTTAAACTCTACCACCTCTGATGGGTGGCTATTCCACCTGTCCACTACCCTTTCTGTTAAGTAATTTTTCCTCAAGTTTCCCATGAACCTATCTACCTCCAGTTTTGGTGCATGCACTCCTGTTATAATATTTCTCATCCTTTGAAAAATGTTTCCCTCCTGTACCTTGTTAAAACCCATGATATATTTAAAGGTTTCTATCATGCCCCCCCCCCCCTTTCCCTTCTCTGCTCCAAACTATACATGATAAGATCTTTTAGTCTTTCCCGGTAAGATTTGTTATATACTGTAGGCCATGCACCATTTTAGTTGACCCTCTTTGTACAGTCTCTAATGTATTAATATCCTTCTGAAGAAATTGCTTTCAGAATTGAACACAGTACTCTAGATGAGGCCGTACCAATGACCTATACAGTGGCATTATTACTTCTTTCTTTCTGCTGCTGATTTCTCTCATTGCAGCCTGACTAGTCTTCCTCATTGCTTTGTTACATTGCTTACCTGCCTTAAAGGCACCTGAAATACTGACTCCTAGAACCCTTTCCTCCTCAGTAGTTTATAATACAGTGCTATTAATACTATATTTGGCCTTTGGATTTTGGAGACTCAAATGCATGATTTTGCATGTTTTGACATTAAACTGTAATTGCCACGCTCTTAACCATTCCTCTAGTCTGCTGACATCCTCAATCATTTGTTTTACGCCTTATGGTGTACCTACCCTCTTGCATACCTTTGCGTCATCTGCAAAAAGGCATACTTTCCCTTCAATACCATTTGAAAGGTCACCAATAAAGATATTAAAAAGTACTGGTCCAAGTACAGATCCCTGGGGGACTCCAATGGTAACATTTCCCTCCTGTTAATGCACTCCATGTACTACAACTCTGCTTTCTATCCTGCAACCAAGATCTTATCCACTCAACCATCTTGGTATCCAATTCAATGCTTTCAAGTTTATTTAACAGTCTGCGATGTGGGACTGTGTTAAAAGCTTTAGTAAAGTCTAGATAAGCTATATCTACGGTGCCCCCCTTTATCTATTACTTTAGTCACCAAGTCAAAAAAATAGGATTTTAATACCTACCGGTAAATCCTTTTCTCTTAGTCCGAAAAGGATGCTGGGGACTCCAAAAGGACCATGGGGTATAGACGGGATCCGCAGGAGACATGGGCACTTTAAGACTTTAATGGGCGTGAACTGGCTCCTCCCTCTATGCCCCTCCTCCAGACCTCAGTTATAGGAACTGTACCCAGAGGAGACAGACATTTCGAGGAAAAGGATTTTGTTAAACTAAGGGTGAGATGCATACCAGCTCACATCACAACACACCGTACAACATGGCATTTAACTAAAACCAGGTAACAGCGTGAACCAAAAGAGATCAGCAACAGGCTGACCTTAACCGAAACACAACCTTTGTGTAACAAAAGCAATAACTATATACAATTACTGCAGAAAAAAGTCTGCACTGGGACGGACGCCCAGCATCCTCTACGGACTAAGAGAAAAAGATTTACCAGTAGGTATTAAAATCCTATTTTCTCCTACGTCCTAGAGGATGCTGGGGACTCCAAAAGGACCATGGGGTTTATACCAAAGCTCCAGACCGGGTGGGAGAGTGCGGATGACTCTGCAGCACCGATTGAGCAAACATGAGGTCCTCATCAGCCAGGGTATCAAACTTGCAGAATTTTGCAAAAGTGTTTGAACCCAACCAAGTAGCTGCTCGACAAAGTTGTAATGCCGAGACACCCCGGGCAGCCGCCCAAGACGAGCCCACCCTCCTAGTGGAATGGGCCTTCACCGATTTCGATAACGCCAATCCAGCCGTAGAATGAGCATGCTACATCGTATTACAGATCCAGCGTGCAATAGTCTGCTTAGAAGCAGGAGCCCCAACTTTGTTGGAAGCATACAGGACAAACAGCGCCTCTGTTTTCCTAATACGAGCCGTTCTGGCTACATAAATTTTCAAAGCTCTGACCACATCGAGAGACTTTGACTCAGCCAAGGCTTCAGTAGCCACAGGTACCACAATAGGTTGGTTCATGTGAAACGAAGAAACCACCTTTGGGAGAAATTGGTGACGAGTCCTCAACTCCGCTCTATCTACATGGAAAACCAAGTAGGGGCTTTTGTGAGACAAAGCTGCCAACTCTGACACCCGCCTTGCGGACGCCAAGGCCAATAGCATGACCACCTTTTGTAAAGGTTCAAACCAATGCGACGTAAGGAACTGTAACACCACGTTAAGGTCCCATGGTGCCACTGGGGGCACAAATGGAGGCTGGATGTGCAGCACGCCCTTCACGAAAGTCGGTACTTCTGGAAGCGAGGCCAATTCCTTTTGAAAGAAATAGAAAAGGCCGAGATCTGCACTTTAATGGAGCCTAACTTAAGGCCCGCATCCACACCAGCTTGCAATAAATGGAGAAAACGACCCAGCTGAAATTCTTCCGTAGACGCCTTCTTGGATTCACACCAAGACACATATTTTCTCCAAATACGGTGGTAATGCTTCGCCGTTACCTCCTTTCTAGCTTTCAGTAGAGTGGGGATGACCTCTCCGGGAATACCCTTTCGAGCTAGGATTTGGCGTTCAACCACCATGCCATCAAAAGCAGCCGCGGTAAGTCTTGGAACACGCACGGCCCCTGCTGTAATAGATCCTCTCTTAGAGGAAGAGACCAAGGATCTCCTATGAGTAATTCCTGAAGATCCGGATACCAGGCCCTCCGTGGCCAATCTGGAACAATGAGTATCGCCTGAACCCTTGTTCTTCTTATGATCCTTATCACCTTTGGGATGAGAGGAAGTGGAGGGAACACATAGACCGACTGAAACACCCACGGTGTCACCAGAGCATCCACAGCTACTGCCTGAGGGTCCCTCGACCTGAAACAATACTTCTGAAGCTTCTTGTTGAGGCGAGACGCCATCATGTCTATTTGAGGAATTCCCCAACGACCTGTCACTTCTGCAAAGACCTCTTGGTGAAGACCCCACTCTCCTGGATGGAGATCGCATCTGCTGAGGAAGTCTGCTTCCCAGTTGTCCACGCCTGGAATGAAGACCGCTGACAGAGCACTTGCATGTTTTTCTGCCCAGCGAAGAATCTTTGTGGCCATCGCCGCTCTGCTCCTTGTTCCGCCTTGGCGGTTTATGTGCGCCACCGCTGTTATGTTGTCCGACTGAATCAGGACGGGTAGGCCGCGCAGCAGATGTTCCACTTGTAGAAGGCCGTTGTAGATGGCCCTTAATTCCAGAATGTTTATGTGTAGACAAGCTTCTTGGCTTGACCATTTTCCCTGGAAATTTACCCACTGTGTGACTGCTCCCCAACCTCGGAGACTCCCATCCGTGGTCACCAAGATCCAATCTTGGATCCTGAACCTGCGACCCTCTAGAACAGAGCTGGCCAAACCAGTCCTCGAGATCTACCAACAGTTCACATTTTCCAGACCACCTAGCTTGTGCACAGGTGTAGTCATTACTAATTAAGATGTGCTGCATTTATTCCTACTTGACAATTCTACAGATCTCCAGGAGGCCTGGAAAACATGAACTGTTGGTAGATCTCGAGGACCGGTTTGGCCAGCCCTGCTCTAGAAGGTGAGAAAGTTGGAGCCACCACAGGAGAGAAATCCTGGCCCTGGGGGACCGGCTTATCTTCCGGTGCATGTGTAGATGGGACCCGGACCACTTGTTCAACAGGTCCCACTGAAAAGTTCTTGCATGGAACCTGCCAAACGGAATGGCCTCGTAGGCCGCCACCATTTTCCCCAGCACTCGAGTGCATTGATGAATCGACACTCTTGCCGGTTTCAGAAGCTTTTTGACCATGTTCTGGAATTCCAGAGCTTTTTCCAACGGGAGAAAAATTCTCTATAGTTCCGTGTCCAAAATCATACCCAAAAACGACAGCCGTGTTGTCGGAATCAACTGCGACTTTGGCAAATTTAGGAGTCAGCCATGTTGTTGCAGAACTGTCAGGGAGAGCGCAACGTTTTTTAGTAACTGCTCCTGTGACCTCTCCTTTATCAGGAGATCGTCCAAGTACGGGATAATTGTGACCCCTTGCTTGCGCAGGAGTACCATAATTTCCGCCATTACCTTGGTGAAAATCCTCGGGGCCGTGGAAAGACCAAACGGCAACGTCTGAAATTGGTAGTGACAATCCTGAACAGCGAACCTCAGGTACGCCTGATGTGGAGGATATATGGGGACATGTAGGTAAGCATCCTTTATGTCTACTGACACCATAAAATCCCCCCCCCCCCCCCCCCTCCAGACTGGAGATCACTGCTCGGAGAGATTCCATCTTGAATTTGAATCTTTTTAAATACAGATTGAGGGATTTTAAGTTCAGAATTGGTCTGACCGAGCCATCTGGTTTCGGGACCACGAACAGGGTTGAATAAAACCTTTCCCCCCGCTGTAACGGGGGTACCGTGACAATGACTTGCTGCCGACACAGCTTTTGTATTGCCGCACACACTACCTCTCTTTCTGGAAGAGAAGCTGGCAAGGCCGATTTGAAAAATCGGTGCGGAGGCACGTCTTGAAACTCCAGTTTGTATCCTTGGGTCACAATTTCCAGCATCCAAGGATCCAGGCCCGAGTGAACCCAGACCTGACTGAAGCGCTGAAGACGCGCACCACCGGTGCGGACTCCCGCAGCGGAGCCCCAGCGTCATGCGGTGGATTTGGCACTGTCGGAATTCGTTTGGATCTTCCAGTGTGAAAACATATTAGCAGGGACTGAGGTTCACGGAATAATAACTAGTTTATTAAAGCAACGTACAACTGTAAACAATAGATATAAAGCAGGAATAACTAGAGAACACAAAGGGAAAACTGAGGGGACATGGGATGCCAGGAAACTGTGAGTACATGAGAATGATGTAGACTGTGGTAGAGTATGCACGTACCAGGGTTGCAGGATTGCACTGTAACTGGAACACAGGATGACACTGATGATTCGTAAACTTGTGAACGGTGACTAAAGGTGCTGATGAGTTAAGGAACTTGTGAATGATGATTTAAGACACTGGTGATTTGCAGACTTGTAAATGATGACTGAAGATGCTGATGAGTTAAGGAACTTGTAAATGATGATTGAAGACACTGGTGATTTGCAGACTTGTAAATGGTGACTGAAGATGCTGATGAGTTAAGGAACTTGTAAATGATGATTGAAGACACTGGTGATTTGCAGACTTGTAAATGGTGACTGAAGATGCTGATGAGTTAAGGAACTTAAGAATAATGGTTAAAGACACTGGTGGTTTACAGAGTAGTAAATGGTGACTGGAGACGCTGATGATTCCAGGAACTTGAGAATGATAACTAAAGACACTGGTGGTTTGCAGAGTAGTAAATGGTGACTGAAGACGCTGATGATTCCAGGAACTTGAGAATAATAATTAAAGACACTGGTGATTTGCAAAGTAGTAAACGGTGACTGAGGACGCTGATGATTCCTGGAACTTGAGAATAATAATTAAAGACACTGGTGGTTTGCAGAGTAGTAAACGGTGACTGGAGACACTGATGATTCTAGGAACTTGAAAATAACAATTAAAGACACTGATGGTTTGCAGAGTAGTAAACGGTGACTGAAGACGCTGATGATTCCAGGAACTTGAAAATAACAATTAAAGACACTGATGGTTTGCAGAGTAGCAAACGGTGACTGGAGACACTGATGGTTCTAGGAACTTGAGAATAACAATTAAAGACACTGATGGTTTGCAGAGTAGTACACGGTGACTGAAGACGCTGATGATTCCAGGAACTTGAAAATAACAATTAAAGACACTGGTGGTTTGCAGAGTAGTACACGGTGACTGGACACTGATGATTCTAGGAACTTGAAAATAACAATTAAAGTCCAGAAGCTGCTTGAGAATGCTGGAAGCTGTGCAGCAGTTAATGCTGGAAGCACCGGAGACACTGGGGTAGACTGCGGAGAAACTCGCCGGGAACAAGAGCACTGGCAGTTCTTTGGTCTATTTAGCAGCAGAGATCAGCATGACCAGGACCAGGAGCTGTAACAATCTTGACTCGATGAACTGGCACCAGGGAGCCTGTGTGGCTGGCCTAAGTAGTGAGTACAGGTGCTGCTCACAGCTGTGGTAGTAGCTACTAATCAAGATGCAGATACAGAGCAGAACTCTGAACACCAGAGCAGAGAGCGCCACCCCAGGCATGGAGAAGAAACTACATGGGATTGTGACAGGCACAAGCCGGGGAGGACTTCTGCTCCTGGGAGCTTGCCACAGCCGGCGATCTTTTTCCTTTTCCCTTACCTCTAACAGCAAGGAAAGAGGACCCTCGTCCTTTCCTGAATTTATGAGACCGAAAGGACTGCATCTGGTATTGAGGGGTTTTCTTTTGCTGTGGAGGGACAAAAGGCAAAAAGGACGACTTACCCGCAGTAGCTGTAGAAACCAGGTCCACGAGGCCTTCACCAAACAAAACTTCACCTTTGAAGGGCAGAGCCTCCATAGCCTTTTTAGAATCAGCACCACCATTCCACTGATGCGTCCACAACGCCCTCCTAGCCGAGATTGCCATGGCATTGGCCCTTGAAGCGAAGAGGCCAATGTCTCTCGCAGCGTCCTTTAGTTAGACTGCCGCGTCCCTGATATGACCCAGCGTCAAAAGCACGCTTTCCCTATCCAGGGTGTCTATTTCAGATGACAAGTGATCTGCCCACTTTTCAATAGCGCTACTCACCCATGCTGATGCCACGGCCGGCCTGAGCAGCGTACCCGTAGTGACATAAATAGACTTCAAGGTAGTTTCCTGCTTACGATCGGCAGGATCTTTAAGTGCTGCCGTGTCCGGGGATGGTAGCGCCACCTTCTTGGACAAACGCGCCAGAGCTTTGTCCACCGTAGGGGAGGATTCCCACCGTAACCTATCCACGAGGGAAATGGATACGCCATAGAAATCCTCCTGGGAATCAGTAGTCTCTTGTCAGGAGATTCCCAAGCTTTTTCAAAAAGAGCGTTCAGTTCATGAGAGGGAGGAAACGTTACCTCAGGTTTCTTACCCTTAAACATACAGACCCTTGTCTCAGGAACAGCGGGGTCTTCCGTGATATGTAACACTTCTTTTATTGCCACAATCATGTACTGAATACGCTTAGCCACCTTAGGATGTAACGTGGCATCATTATAGTCGACACTGGAGTCGGAATCCGTGTCGGTATCTGTGTCTGCTATCTGGGTAAATGAACGTTTCTGGGACCCTGAGGGGGTCTGAGATTGTGACAAAACATCTCCCATGGATTGTCTCCATGCTTGGTTCTGAGCTTCAGATTTGTCCAACCCCTTGTGCAACAAAGCCACACTTGTATTTAAAACACTCCACATCTCTACCCAATCAGCAGTCGTCGGTGCCGATGGAGTCACTCCCTCATTCTGTTCAGCCCCCACCACAGCCTCCTCCTGGGAAGAGCATTCAGCCTCGGACATGTCGACACACGCGTACCGACACCCACAAACACACTGGGCTATAGGGGACAGACCCACAGTAAGGCCCCTCAGAGAGACAGAGAGGGAGTTTGCCAGCTCACACCCAGCGCCTCACCGGTCTGAAATAATTAAATAATGCCCCAAGACCTATAAGCGCTTTTATATCATAGTAATCAACACCAAATTGCTGTGCCTCCCCCCCCTTTGTTTTTTGCAACCTGTTACTTGTGACAGCAGTGAAGGGCCAGAAGCAGCGTCTCTGCAGCAAGCTGTGGAGATAAAGTGGCGCTGGTTAAAGCTGGAGGACGAAGCCCCGCCCCCTCAAAGGAGCGCTTGTGTCCCGCTTTTCTTTATACGGACGGGGGTCTGTATACAGTTGCCTATGCACTGTATACCAACTTGCCAGTCTCAGAGGTTTTATTGCTGCCCAAGGCGCCTCCCCTGCGCCCTGCACCCATGTAGTGCCTTGTGTGTGTGGGAGCAATGGCGTGCAGCGCGACCGCTGCGCTGTACCGCAAGGAAGAACTGAAGTCTTCTGCAGCCTCTGAAGTCTTCTTGCTGCTGCTACTCACCCGGCTTCTTACTTCAGGCTCTGTGAGGGGGACGGCGGCGCGGCCCCAGGAATGAACAGCTAGGCTATACCAAGTGATTAGACCCTCTGGAGCTAATGGTGTCCAGTAGCCTAAGAAGCAGAGCCTTTAAACTCACAGAAGTAGGTCTGCTTCTCTCCCCTCAGTCCCACGAAGCAGGGAGCCTGTTGCCAGCAGTGCTCCCTGAAAATAATAAACCTAACAAAAGTCTTTTTTAGAGAAACTCTATAGAGCTCCCCTAGTGTGTGACCAGTCTCCTCTGGGCACAGAATCTAACTGAGGTCTGGAGGAGGGGCATAGAGGGAGGAGCCAGTTCACGCCCATTAAAGTCTTAAAGTGCCCATGTCTCCTGCGGATCCCGTCTATACCCCATGGTCCTTTTGGAGTTCCCAGCATCCTCTAGGACGTAGGAGAAAAGTCAATAAGATTTGTTTGACATGATCTCCCCCCAGTAAATTCATGCTGTTTGGGATCCTGTAAATTGCTGGATTTGAGATAATCTACAACTCTTTCTTTTAAAAGTGTTTCCATCAATTTCCCTACTACTAATGTAAGGCTCACTGGTCGGTAGTTGCTTGCCTCTACCAGGCTTCCACTTTTGTGCAGTGGGCCTATGTTCACTCTTTTCCAGTGCCCTGGAATTACTCCTGTAGCTAGTGACTAGTTGAATAATTCTGTTATTGGTGCTATCAGCACCCCTTTAAGCTCTTCGTATCCATGGGTGTATCCCATCTGGTCTCACTGATTTATTCACTTTCAGTTTTGAGAGTTCTGTTAGGACCTTCTCTTCTTTAAATGTACTTGTTTCTACCTCATTTTTAGGACTGTACCTACAACTTAACTGTAGCACTTTAGCCCTCTCTTTCAGTAGTGAATACTGAGCAAAAATTATTAAGATGATCTGCTATTACATTGTCTCCCTCAACAAGACTCCCATAGTCTTATTATTCCACCTTCTGTTTTCCTCCTTTCGCTTATATATTTAAAAAAAAAAAGGTTTTGCCCCATTTACCCAGTGACTGGGCAATTTTCTCCTGAGCTCGTGCCTTTCCACATCTGATTACCTTCTTTGTCTCCTTCTGTCTAACAAGATCCAACTCTCTGTCTTCATTATTTTGTGTCTGCCATCTTTTCTACTTTCACAATACTTGCTACTTCTTTCGCAAACCACACTGGCTTACTTTTCCTTGTGTTTTTTCCTAACACTTTTGATACAAAAGGTATGCTGCCTTTAGTATTGCATTTTTTCCCACCTCTCCTGCACTCCTAAGTTCCTCCACTCTGCCAAAGATTTGATTACACATTAACAAATCCCTACAAATTTAGCATTCCTAAAATCTAACACCTTTGTTTTTCTATGGGATGGGTCTGTCTCTGTCTGTAATCTGAACCATATTGCTTGATAATCACTGGAACCCAGGTTTTCACCATCTATAAGTATGAAGTCCAATATTTCAGAGTGGACTATCTCACCAATTGCTGCAGGGATGATCCCTGCAAGAAATTTAGAATGTCTCTACTACTAGTGGAGCTTGCAACAGACACCTCCCATTTTATATCAGGTAAATTAAAGTCTCCCATAATAATTGCCTGAATTTGTGCAATTTCTGCAAGCTTGTTATATATAAATACACACAAATATAGTCAAGTTCTAAACAGAAGACATTCACAACTGTATGCATATTTAGGTAAATCTTATAAGACACTACATACCTCACATACTATCACTCATATTCATGCAGCTTAAAATGCTTGCAAAACGCTGTATGCGCTAATAGGGAAAAAAACTATTTATAACCTGCATAAGCTCATTGCTGTCTATCAGATTGTCCTCAAGCATCTCTTGAGTCAGTCTTCCCATCGTACTGTAGAATTCATCTGCATTTTGGCAACATTCAATCTGTCTGAAATGACACAAAACATTTTTAAACACAACTTTGTTGTGATTCAAGAAATTTGTTCAAATCTCTGCCACTATAATATACTGTTATATACATTGGTGTAAAAATTTTTTTGACCCTTCCCTATTACTTCGATTTTTGCATAATTGCCACACTTAATCGTTTTGGATTTTCAAACAAAATTTAATAGAAGACAAAGACAACTTCAGTAAACACAAAGTATTTTTTTAATTACAATTTACAGTACCAGTCAAAAGTTTGGACACACCTTCTCATTCAATGGTTTTTATTTATTTTAATTATTTTCTACATTGTAGATTAATACTGAAGACATCAAAACTATGAAAGAACACATATGGAATTATGTTGTAAACAAAAAAGTGTTAAACAAATCAAAATATGTTTTATATTTTAGATTCCTCAAAGTAGTCCCCTTTTGCTTTGATGACAGCTTTGCACACTCTTGGCATTCTCTCAATCAGCATCATGAGATAGTCTTCTGGAATGGTTTTGAATTAACAGGCGTGCATTGTCAAGAGTCAATCTGTGAAATGACTTGCCTTCTTAATGTGTTTGAGACCATCAGTTGTGTTGTGCAGAGGTAGGGTTAGTACACAGTGGACACCCCTATTTGACTACTGTTGTAATCCATATTATGGCACGAACCACTCAACTCAGCAAAGAGAAACGACAGTACATCATTACTTTAAGACATGAAGGTCAGTAGATACGGAAAATTTCAAGAACTTTGAATGAATCCTCAAGTGCAGTTGCAAAAACCAAACGATGAAACTGGCTCTCATGAAAACCACCCCAAGAAAGGAAGACCAAGAGTAACATCTGCTGCAGAGGATAAGTTCATTAGAGTTACCAGCCTCAGAAACCGCTACTTAACAGCACCTCAGATTAAAGCCCACATAAATTCTTAACAGAGTTCAAGTAGCAGACAAATCTCAACATCAACTGTTCAGAAGAGATTGCGTGAGTGAGGCCTTCATGGTCGAATTGCTGCAAAGAAGCCACTACTGAGGATGAACAACAAGAAGAGAATTGTTTGGGCCAAGAAACACAAGGAATGGACATTAGACCAGTGGAAATCTGTACTTTGGTATGATGAGTCCAAATTTGAGATTTTTTGTTCCAACCACTGGTGTCTTTGTGAGACGCAGAGAAGGTGAGTGGATGGTTTCTGTATGTGTGGTATCCACTGTGAAGCATGGAGGAGGTGGTGTGATGGTGTGGGGGGGCTTTGCTGGTGACACGGTTGGCGATTTATTCAAAATTCAAGGCACACTTAACCAGCATTGCTACCACAGCATTCTGCAGTGCCATGCCATCCCATCTGGTTTGCGCTTACGGGGACCATCATTTGTTTTTCAACAAGACAATGACCCCAAACACACCTCCAGGCTACGTAAGAGCTACGTGACCAAGAAGGAAAATGATGGAGTGCTGCATCAGATGACCTGGCCTCCACAATGACCCGACCTAAACCCAACTGAGATGGTTTGGATGAGTTGGACTCCAGAGTGAAGGAAAAGCAGCCAACAAGTCCTCAGCACCTATGTGAACTCCTTCAAGACTATTGGAAAACAACTCCAGGAGACTATCTCATGAAGCTGATTGAGAGAATGCCAAGAGTGTGCAAAGCTGTCATCATAGCAAAAGGGGGTTACTTTGAGGAATCTAAAATATAAAACATTTTAATTTAACACTTTTTTGTTTACAACATAATTCCAAATGTGTTCTTTTATAGTTTTGATGTCTTCAGTATTAATCTACAATGTAGAAAATAATTAAAATAAATAAAAACCATTGAAAGAGAAGGTGTGTCCAAACTTTTGACTGGTACTTTATGTTATTGATGGAAAAAAGCAAACAAACACCCATATGAAAAATGAATTGCCTCGCTAAACTTAATAACTGACTGTGCCACCTTTAGCAGTAACAACTGCAACCAAACGCAGACTGGAGATCAGCCTTTCACATCAATGTGTGTAAATTTTGGACCACTCTTCTTTGCAGAATTTCTTTAATTCAGCCACACTGGAGGGTTTTTGAGCACAAACTGCCCATTTAAGGTCCTGTCACATCCTCTAAATTGGAGTCAAGTTAGGACTTTGACTAAGCCACAACAAAACCTTAATTGCTTCTTTGCGCCATTTAGAGGTGGAAATGCTATTGTACAGAAGATCAGTGTCTTTCTGCATAACCCACTTGCTCTTGAGCTGCAGATCACGGACTGATGACTAGACATTCTCCCTCAGAATTTTCTGATAGAGAGCAGGATTCATGACTCCATCAATTATGAAAACATGCTCAGGGTCCTGAATCAGCAGAGCATCCCTACACCAACAAACTACCACCACGTTTGACTGTTGGTATGATGGGCCTAATTCAGACCTGAACGCTGCTGTGCGTTTTCCCACAGCAGCCGATCAGGTCTGAACTGCGCATGAGCCGCCGGCGCATGCCAGACAGTCGATGGCCATCTCAGCCCAGCGATCGCCTCTGCCTGATTGACAGACCGAGGCAGTCGCTGGGCAGGAGGGGGCTGGCCAGCGGCGTTGGGACGCCGTTTTAGGGGCGTGGTCTGAATAACGCAGGCATGCCCAGACCATGCAGTGGGCAGGCCACTGATGTCACATGCAGCCGCTGCGACCCGGACAGCGACGGGTAACTCCCTGCCAGCGCGCAGGAGCTGCGCAGGTAGGGAGCTACTCGTCAAGTACAAAAGCATTGCCACCGTGCAATGCTTTTGTACTTGTGCAGGGGGGTAGGGCCTGATATGCGGGGCGGACTAGCCCTGTGCCAGTCAACAGAACATTAACACAAAATACTGGGGGCTATCAATGTGTTTTTGTCAAATGTTCCTCTTAGCAGTGATTTTCCTCTTCCAGCTAGTCCAACAATTTTTACCCAGTCTCTTTCTTATGGTGGTATCATGAATGGTAACATTGACTGAGGAGGGCGAAGATGGTCTTGAGTTAATTTGTATCTTCCTGGATGAGTTTTCAATGCACTCTTGGAGGAATTTGACAGGCTGGCCACTCCTGGAAAGATTCAACTCTGTTCAAAGTTTTCTCCATTTGAAGATACAGTAATAGCTCTCACTGTTGTTCACTGGAGCCCCACAACCATAGAAATGGCTTCGTAGCTCATTCCAGGCTTCCATATTTGAATAACTTTCCTACTCACCTCTTCTGGAATTTCTTTTGATCGCAGCAAACTGTGCTGCCTATTGAAACATTGCTGGAACGGTTCTTATTTAAGTGATGCTTAGATACACCAGGGCTGGCAATAGTCAAGCCTGATTGTGTCTGGTCTAATTTAACACAATTATCAATTTAATTTGGTTCATTGGTTGAATAAGTAACATACCCCTTTCACACATACAAGTGAATGCGCATTAACCTGGGATTACTGTATTTGAGAAAACAAACGACACAGGACCAAGTCCAAGGTCCACGACCCTGCTCCTGACGAGGCTCATGGAGCAGAGACCTGGGAATTTGCCGGCTTGATAGACCCATCAAATTCCTAAATCACATGTCTGAAAGCAGCATCAGAGAGCAATTACTATTTCACACAGGGCCAGTAGGTGTTGGGTAGTTTTTTTCATCAATAAATTAAATGATCATTTAAAAACTGTACTTTGAGTTTACTCGGGTTGTCTTTGTCTTCTATTCAATTTTGTTTGAAGATCAGAAACAATTAATAGGGACTAATATGTAAAAACAGGAAATCAGGAAGAAGGAAAAAAAAAAACTTTCACACCACTGTATGTAAGTAGATACAAAGTATTTGCTTCAAATAATTACTGCTTAGTGGAGCATTCGTCATACCACATCACTTGCTTAACATTTGGTTAAGGAATGCTGCCTTATAAATATGGAGCGGGTCCACAGACCTGCCCTCGTATGTAGTCTTACAATTTGTATATATCAGGATAAGGAGTGGCTGCATGACTTGCAGAATGCTTACCCATGGCTTGGCTACTCTAGTGGCACAAGTCAAATGAACTAGTCATAATAATGTCTGAAATTTATCATACAAGGACTGATGCTGTAAAAGTGACATTACCAGACAGCAATATTTACCAAACATTGCTAATGAAACTTAGTGCATGTCAGGACATAAACAGGAAGCTCAGATGACCCCAGTCCTAAAAACCAAGTCAATGCAACAAGAGAAGACATGGTGGATCATTTTATAGGCAAGTAACTGATCTCACTCTATAAGTGCAAGTGGCTGTCACCATATATCTGAATGCTGTCAGAATCAAAAACCTTAAAATTGGATGTCTCATTCCGAATACATATTAAAAGCATGACTGTTTCAAATATGTTTAGTTGTTAGCAAGGGTGTAGTATGGTATGCCGGCTGTCTGGGTCCCGGCGCACAGCATACCGGCGCCAGAATCCCGACCACGGCATACCGACAGCGCGGCGAGCGCAAATGAGACCCTTGCCATCTCGCTACGTTCGCCATGCAGCGGGCACGGTCTCCTTCCAGGGAGGTAGTGGACCCCCAAGAGGGAGAAACGGTGTCGGTATGCCGGCTGTCGGAATTCCGGCGCCGGTATACTGTGCGCCGGGACCCCGACAGCCAGCAAGCTGAAGTCCACCCGTTAACAAATGTCCAAAGCATGGTCTACAAAAGTGTATATGATAGTAGCCACTCCTAAACAAAGACACTCATACATTAGTCTATGTAGACTTTGTGATCAAACTAAACTTACTCTCCTAGCTTTGCCCAAATGGCCAGTGCCACCCTTAGAGTGATCTCCGATCCTTCGAAGAACACAGAGTCCCAGATTTTCAGAACAGTGTGGTTAGGAAGACAGGTGGCAAACAGAGTCAAGAACCACTGCATGGTGAAGACATTAGTGAGAGGGGGCTCATAACCTCCTGTAGAAAAGATGGCAAAATAGATTAGACTTTTTTGTGCTTTATATCAAAAACTATGGACCAGCACATTTCAATACTCTGCAAAATATTTAAAACAAAAAGTAATAAACAGAGATCTAACAGATTAAGAAACAGTTGCAGAAAACTTCAGTATGGTCAGATGGTGATCATGTACATAGATACATACATACATACATATATACATACAGGGTTGGAGTGGAGCCAGTGAAGAAGTTGCTAATGGCAACCAATCAACTGCTGCTTATAAATTTAAAGATTGCACTTGATAAATGTTACCTCAATGCTGATTGATTGCCATGGGCAACTTCTCCATTGACACACTTCCCCACTTATTTCACTGCTTCATACATTTCCCCTTAAAGAGGAGGGACCCCTTTATTGGGGGGGGGGGTCCCCACTTCCCTAGGAATCCCCAGCTTGGGCTTACTAGTTAGGGGGAACAATGCTTTAGCTGTGGGGAACTCGTCAAGTGTGTTCCCTGGCTGTGGAATTACCCCGGAGTCCGGTGCTGGTTCTAAACACAGGAGACCCCTACTTATTCCCCATTTTTTAGAACAAGGGCCGGCTTCAAAAGCCAGTTGCATGTTCATTAAATACGGGGGACCCCTACACATTTTGTTTCCTGTATTTTTTGAACCAAGGTTGGCTCAAAGAGCCTGGGGCTGGTTATGCTTGTGGGGGGGAACCCACACAATTTTTTCTGGCTTTCAACTAATTCTTCTTTACTTTTACACAAAGAAGCTTTAACCAAACACAATGCTAACAGGGATATCTATTTGAAAACTGTATTTTGTTCTGAGACTGCTCCGTGTTTTTAAACACATTTCTTAGTAAATATCCGAGTTGTATTCTTTTCTATTGAAAGTACTCATGAGTTGGTTTGATGGTGTATTGACTTCTATTTGCAGATTCGACCACGTAGCTTTACCTGGACATTAATAACCCGCACCACACCCAAATCCCCATGCCACTCATTCATTTATATCCTTAATAATTCCCCCCTCTCCCACAAGGATGTCATGATGAAGAATCATATTTTTAATGATATATAACATTATGCAGCACAGCACTCACCCCCCAATCTGGGACTGAGAGCTGGAGGGTACTCAGTCTGTCACACTAGTACTACACTGTGCTGCCTGTAGACTGCTGGCTACTGCCCCAACGCCTATGAAATTACGCTGTGGGACTGACGTCTCTCCCAGTAGCTTAAGACACTACAGGAGACGGGGGAGGGGGCGGAGCACATGGGCAGGCAGCTGCAGTGCTGCCTGCTGTAATTTATATAAGTAGCGATGCTAACAATATAAAAGATTAGCAATTGCGCCTGAATAGATAAGAATGAATGAATGTGCTGAAAGAAATGTATATGAAAAATACTTTACTTCATTAACATAGTAAAACGGTATAAGTGATATTACAATTTGTAAAAACCTTCACAAATGGCCATATGATATGCATCAGGTATTAGGAGTAAAATCTAATGGCCATGGTTTAGGGTAACAGGTATTCAATGTCCAATAAATGAAAAAATAGGAAAAATGGAAAAAGATAACATCTGTTATATTATATATATATATATATATATATATATATATATATATATATATATATATATATATATAATATATGGTGTGTGGTACTAAAAGTACACTATGTGGCTAATGGTCTAATGACACTTCGGTCCACTAGAGGGTGGCGTCCCGCCTCTCTGTGTTACAGTTCGTTGTGTAGGCAATGTACTCAAAAAGGGAATCCCAAAAAGATGATGTTAACAGTCTCAAGAGGCATACACAGATGACTGGTAATAATGGTGGCTCATTCTTTGTGCTGTCTTTCTACACCGGTGTACTTTCGATGGGGCCCAGGAGGATATTGTGGTTTTAAAGGTTTTAATGTATTTTTGTTTTTAGTTTCGTTTTGTTAATGTCATTATTATTTTTATTTTCATTCCAATTTATTTCATTTTTTCGTATAATCCTAATTCCTCAAAGTGTCTACTATGTGAGGCTTTGTCTGACACACCGAGTCTTATCAAAAAGAACAGTTCCGTTCCTATCCAGTCATTCCAGATTAACCCTGCCCATAATGATGTCACACAGTAATGGTCATAAGTTGCCCAGAACCAACATGGTCACTCAAGACTCCCTGACAAAGACCCCAGTGGGTCGATACGCGTAGGAGATTCAATTCACCACAGACAAGAATAACCATCTAATATAACTTTAACAATATCCTCCTGGGCCGCATCGAAAGAACACCGGTGTGGAAAGACAGCATAAAGACGGAGCCGCGACTACGTTATCGTGTGACTACAACTCTGGACCCGGAAGTTTCCAGCGAACAGCAGCAGTTGTAGAGGACGCTTGGAGAAGAGTAGCAGGCGGACACGGGGACACAGCAGCGGAGAGACAGGTAAGACTTTGTAAGGAGAGGGGCTGGATCCGGCGGATGGTCTTAAACAGGCCACAAAGCTGTTGACCATTTTCCCCCACCTGACACTGGAACTGACTCCCGGGGGTTCTGGGGGTCAGGAGGGCGTCTGTACCAGAACGTCATCCTGAACTGCCCAGACCCCGGTGACGACGGTGTGTCCGGAGTCAGAACATCTGCACCATTGCTGTTAAGTTCCCCCCACCTAGACTACCATAGGGGTACCCCGAAACAGCGTGGGACCTACTTAACATCCACAATCATTACCAGTCATCTGTGTACACCTACCGAGACTGTTAACATCATCTTTATTGGGAATCCCTTTTTGAGTACATAGCCTATACAACGAACTGTAACACAGAAAGGCAGGACACCACCCTCTAGTGGACTTACGTTTTATTAGACCATTAGCCACATAGGGTACTTTTAGTAACACACACTGTATTATATATATATTTTATCATTTTTCATTTTTAATTAATTGGACATTGAATGCCTATTACCCTCAATCATGGCCGTTAGATGTTATTCTTAATACCTGTTGCATATCCTATGGCCATTTGTAAAGGTTTTTACAAATTGTGATATCACTTATACTGTTTTTCTATATTAATGAAGTAAAGTATTTTTCATATACAGTTCTTTCAGGACATTCATTCATTCTTATCTATTCAGGCACAATTGCTAATCTTCTTTATTGTTCGCTATCTTTAGGGAGGTAAATTGAGGAAGCCTCCCCTTTGCAATTTTGATGCCCATAACAGTATAACTCACATCAGTGAGCGCAAAGTGAAACAATTCAGTCACATAGTGCCTGATAGTGAAGGAGCCAGACACACGGCTACTATTATACGTTGTAGCGGGCAGTAGAAGACTGCTAGTGGTTGTGCATACAATGATCAGCGATTACGGGTGGAGGTGGCCGTTTACGGTCCACAGGTCATGTGCACTTGCACCGGCAGCACCACCCTAGTTACAGCCCTGATAATTTATAACATTTTACAAGACCTAATCAATACATAGCAGGAATGTGAAAACATTTAATTAAGGAAATGAAAAGAATAAATAGAAACAAACAACAATGTTAATGACCATGTACCTTGAAGAAAGTTGCTACATGGGATTACTACAGTACTGGAATGAAGCAGCTAATACTAGAAGCATACCTCCACTTTCCCTATTTGCAGTTCTCTGAAGTACATCCAAGTGGTAAGACAGATCTGGCAACTTCATTCTCAGGAGGTCCCTGAATACAGCCATATCCACTGACAGCGCTCTTAGGTTATTGACAAAGTAGCTGTTAGGCAGTACTTTGTCTATAAGATAAATCATTATCTGTGCAAAGAAACAAATTAAGTCTATTTTAGGCATGGATTAAAAAAGAAAAAAATATATTATATATATATATACATACTAAACTTATTTTTTAAATAAAAATAACACTCCTTTGTTTCACCTGTTTATATGAAAGCTTAATTTTCCCAACAAGGAAAACATATTAATGCTCTCCAGAAGTAGCACAGTATTTTTATTCAAAATGAGATTCTAGAAGTACATTAATCTTAAGTGAAATGCTTTAATTCAACCATACTGTTTTCACTCCTAACATGAGGACATTTTCTGAAAACCACCTATACTTGTGCATGAGAGCTGCAATAGTAAGATCATTCTAAATAGTGTGAAGAGTATTTTTTATAGGAATATGTGTTAATTCAACATTCATTATATCGCAATCAGGCCTTCACAAGACTAGGCCTGCAGCACTATGGGCCTGATACGGAGATAAAGCTGTTCGGATAGTCGCTGAGCTGCACCAGGAAACAAAAAGGGGGGGGGGGCACCCACTCCAGACTTCTCTAATCCGCTGCTGTGTAGGAAGATACAGGAAGATGGCCTAAACTTATTCAGAGTGGCCGTTCGAACTCCACTGCCAAAGCCAGAATACGCAGACACTGGCCTCGACACAACCAGAAAACAGGCCGACATGCCCCCGTTTTCTGAAACTGACAAGCTCCCTGCCCGGAAATGGCGGCAGCCTGTCAATGCAGTCTGCGGCTCCGGCACATATGCAGTAATCCCATCATTGGACAACTATGGGAATAATAGAATAGCATCCCTCTCTGAATCAGGCTTTATGTAGACAAGGTTAAATGCAGCTTAAAGTATTTTAACATTGTCGGCAGTATAAGTGTAAGCATGCTGGGAAAGAAGTGTGTTATTGCCAACCATGTTTAAATGCCTTAAATGCTCTCTGGCACAGAGGATTCAGCCAAACCACTCAATGCATGGGAATGAGCAAGTAACAATGCACTGCTTAAGACATCCCTATATCTGCATGGGGGGGGGGGGGGGGGGGGGAGTGAATTGTTATCTTTTCTCTACACAACAATATTTTATATACCGCTTCAAAATTCCAAAATGAAGCTTACAACTTAACGAAAACTGGGATTTCAAGAAGAATTTGCTGGACAAGCCAATAAGTTAAACTAAATGTATCCAAACAGCTGTGAAGAGACACCCTGCTTCAGCACACTTAGCATCTGCTGGTTTATCCCAGGAGTCTTCCTACAGTACATATCAAATAGAAAGGGGGGAAAGGGAGAGATGAAGTAGACTTCTTAAGTATGTTTTGGATTTTGCTTCACTTGTACCGAGATAAATGTTGCATTCAAAAAGCTTTGAAGAAATTAACACATGACTAATTCATGATCCTGTGAGTTATGAGGCTGCTGTAATCCATAAATTATTAAACGAGATCAGGCGCTTTCTGTACAGTACATTGCCAAGAGTCTCAATCATGTATGTGCAGAGACAGTGCACTGGAAATACCCAAATGGCTGCTTTTCTATCCAGAGAGAACACATTAAAATACAGTGTGGTGCATAGACACCTTTCAGTTACAAGTAGCTTATGGGTTCACTGAAAATAAAAGTATACCTTTTCTACAGAAATATGGACATAGCTTAGATGTCATTAACATATTGTTACAAATCTGTCTAAAATAATTCACTGTTTATTTAAGGATTTATCAACGAAACCGAATAGTGTTGCGTGCTTTATATAATAGATATTAAAATGTAAAAGAATGATATGGCACATAAGAATCTGAAAACACATTACAGAGCAATTGGCGTTTTAAAGAACAAAAGGAAAGGAATGTGTTATAGCCTGAGATTATTTGAAAGTACTTGATGAAGGAGGCATTAATAGGGGATGTGGTAATGTGACCGGCGGTCGGCATGCCGACGAAAAAGGGACTATTCCCCACTTGTGGCAAGCGCAGCGAGCCACCAAGCCCACTGCGTGGAGAGCGCAGCGAGCCCGCAAGGGGCTTCGCTGCATTCGCTCCACCCCATCGGCCATCTAAAAGCCAGGATCCCGCCATTGGTATGGCGACGGGCAGACTCCCAACTGCCAGTCACACTAACCCAACCCATTAATAGAAAGAAAAGGCAATTACATTGCATCTCTATACGTCACTGTTAAGACTTAACTTGTGTAAAGCTGCGGAGATCCTGTTCACAAAAGGATATTAGTAAAACAGAACAAAGGCAACCAAAATGGACAGCTAGACTGCAAACCAAACTTAGTCATGAAACATTTCAACATCTAAAGATGTAGAGTTTAGAGCAGATGTGCAACATATTTCAGTGTTAAGTGACAGACACACTGAAATATATTCAACCAGTCTTAAGCTGGGTACACACTAGCCGATGTGTGTACCCGACGATACTGGCAGTGGCGGTGATCCGGTGGGGTGCAGATATCGACAAGTGCATACACACTTGCTAATGTCAGCGGGGAAGCAGCGGGGGCTTTACTTCAGCATGGTCCTTGTTAATGAGTCCTTCCTTGTCTGAAGTGGTCAGACGAGGGAGGGGATCATTACCGATGCGCAGGGGTGCGCATTTTTAATGATGTCGAGTGTACACACTAGACGAGATAGTAAGAGATATCGCTCAGAATGGCCCTTCAGAGCAATATCTTAATTTATCATCTAGTGTGTGGGGGGCTTTAGAGTTCATGAAGACCAGATATTTTTAAAAATAAAAGGATTTCTAGCAAAATTGTACAAGTCTGACATTGCAGGGGGAAAGGCTGTATAAAAAAATAACTTTTTTTCTTATTTTTTTGCAGAAAGGGTAATGGATCCTTGCATTAGTAAAATAACTTAAAGCAAGGAATGAACGTATCGATATGCATTAGATATAAAATAACGAGTTTTATGGTAAGAACTTACCTTTGTTAAAACTCTTTCTGCGAGGTACACTGGGCTCCACAAGGAATGGACAATGGGGTGTAGAGTAGGATCTTGATCCGAGGCACCAACAGGCTCAAAGCTTTGACTGTTCCCAGAATGCATAGCGCTGCCTCCTATATCACCCCGCCTCCCTGCACAGGATCTCAGTTTTAAGTTAACCAGTCCAATGCAGTAGCAGGAAAAGAGACAATGGTTAGTAGCCACAACACCGCATTCTCGTGACAGGAGACGTGTCAGCGGCTAATGCCATACCAACCCAAAGAAGCTAAGTGCGTCAGGGTGGGCGCCTTGTGGAGCCCAGTGAACCTCGCAGAAAGAGTTTTAACAAAGGTAAGTTCTTACCATAAAACTCGTTTTCTGCTGCGGGGTACACTGGGCTCCACAAGGAATGGACAATGGGGATGTCCTAAAGCAGTTCCTTATGGGAGTGGACACACTGTAGCAGGCACTAGAACCCAGCATCCAAAGGAAGCATCCTGGGAAGCGTCAGTATCGAAGGCATAGAACCTTATGAACGTGTTCACAGAGGACCACCTAGCCGCCTTGCACAATTGTTCAAGGGTCGCACCACGTTGGGCCGCCCAAGAAGGTCCAACCGACCAAGTAGAATGGGCCTTAATATGATCAGGAGCAGAGAGACCAGCCTTCACATAAGCATGTGCAATCACCATTCTAATCCATCTGGCCAGAGTTTGCTTGTGAGCAGGCCAGCCACGTTTGTGAAACCCAAACACAACAAAAAGAGAATCCGATTTCCTAATAGGAGCAGTTCTCTTCACATAGATACGGAGAGCCCGTACCACATCCAAAGACCGCTCTTTGGGAGACAGATCAGGAGAAACAAGTGCCGGAACTACAATCTCCTGATTAAGGTGGAACGAAGAAACCACCTTAGGTAGATAGCCGGGACAAGTCCTAAGAACCGCCCAGTCACGGTGAAATATCAGATATGGGGAACTACAGGACAAGGCACCCAAATCCGACACTCTTCTAGCTGAAGCAATAGCCAGCAGAAACACCACCTTAAGGGAAAGCCACTTAAGGTCAGCTGAACCAAGAGGTTCAAACGGAGACTCTTGTAACGCCTCTAAAACCACCGACAAGTCCCAAGGAGCCACAGGCGGGACATAGGGAGGTTGGATACGCAACACGCCCTTAGTAAAGGTATGTATATCAGGTAAGGTCGCAATTTTTCTCTGAAACCACACCGACAAGGCAGATATTTGAACCTTGAGGGAGGCCAGACGCATGCCTAAGTCCTGGCCCTGCTGAAGAAAAGCCAACAACTTGGCTATACTAAACTTGGAAGCGTCATAATCGTTAGATGCGCACCAAACAAAGTAAGAATGCCAGACCCTATAGTAAATCTGAGCCGAAGTCGGTTTCCGGGCCCGCAACATAGTTTGAATGACCGCCTCAGAAAACCCTTTAGCCCTTAAGACGGAAGCTTCAAGAGCCACGCCGTCAAAGACAGCCGGGCTAGGTCCTGGTAAACACAGGAGCCCTGAACGAGGTGGTCTGGGCGTTGTGGAAGTAGAAATGGACGCTCTGACGATAGGCCTTGCAGGTCTGAGAACCAGTGCCGTCTGGGCCACACTGGAGCTATGAGAAGCAGAATTCCTTTTTCTTGCTTGAACTTCCGAATTACCCTACACGTACGGCAGCCGAAACCTCCACGGTACCACCAGCACATCCACGAATGCTGCTTAAGGATCCCTTGTCCTTGCTCCGAAGACCGGAACCTTGTGATTGTGTCGAGACGCCATCAGATCTACGTCTGGAAGGCCCCACCTTTCCACTAGGAGTTGAAACACTTCTGGATGGAGGCCCCACTCGCCGGCATGCACGTCCTGACGACTGAGAAACTCCGCTTCCCAATTCAGGACTCCCGGAATGAATATTGCCGATATGGCCAGTAGATTGCGTTCTGCCCACTGTAGAATCCGTGAGACTTCCTTCATTGCTAGGCGGCTTCGAGTGCCGCCTTGATGATTTATGTAAGCCACTGTGGTGGCGTTGTCCGACTGTACTTGAACAGGATGGTTCTGAATTAAATGCTGGGTCAGGTTCAAGGCATTGAAGACTCCAGAATATTGATCGAGAGGAGGGACTCCTCCTTGGTCCACCGCCCCTGAAGGGAGTGTTGCTCCAGCACCACGCCCCAACCTCTTAGACTGGCATCTGTCGTCAACAGGACCCAGTCGGATATCCAGAACGGACGGCCCCTGCACAGTTGTTGGTCCCGGAGCCACCAGAGCAGCGACAGACGGATCTCCGGAGTCAATGAGATCTTTTGAGACCTGATCCGGTGAGGCAGGCCGTCCCATTTGGCTAGAATCAGCCTCTGGAGAGGGCGAGAATGAAATTGAGCGTACTCCACCATGTCGAATGCTGACACCATGAGGCCCAGCACCTGCATCGCCGAATGTATCGACACTTGTGGACGAGATAGGAAGCAACGAATCCTGTCCTGAAGTTTCAGGACTTTCTCCTGAGACAGGAACAACCGCTGTTGTGAGTGTCCAATAGTGCTCCCAGATGCACCATGCTCTGAGCAGGGATCAGGGATTACTTCTTCCAGTTGATGAGCCACTCGTGGGCTTGCAGAAACCGGACCGTCACATCTAGATGACGCAGGAGAAGTTCTGGGGAATTTGCCAGGATTAACAAGTCGTTCAAATACGGCAGTATCCTGAACCCTTGACGGCGGAGTACCACCGTCAGCACCGCCATGATTTTTGTAAAAACTCACGGAGCCGTTGTTAAACCAAAAGGTAACGCCCGAAACTGGTAATGGCAGTTGCCAATCGCAAATCTCAGGTATTGCTGATGAGACACTGCTATAGGAACATGCAGGTAAGCATCCTGTATATCCAGGGAGACCATGAAGTCCCCAGGTTCCAAGGCCAGAACTATAGAGCGAAGGGTTTCCATCCGGACCTTGAAAACCTTCACAAACCTGTTCAATGCCTTGAGGTTAAGAATGGGCCGGGAGAACCCATTCGGTTTCAGGACTAGAAACAGCGGAGAATAGTACCCCCGGCCCCTCTGCGCAAGAGGCACCTGTACTACGACTCCTGTATCCAGGACGGTCTGTACCACCGAATGTAGAGTGTTTGCCTTTGTCTTGTCCAACGGGACATCTGTCTGGCAAAATCGATGAGGGGGTCGGTTTTTGAAGGCTATGGCGTAACCTCATGTGACTACTTCCCGTACTCAGGCATCTTAAGTGGTCTTCAACCATTCCTGGGTATACCCTAAAAGCCGGCCCCCCACCCTGGGATCCCCCAGAGGGAGGCCCGCCCTGTCATGCGGCAGGCTTATCTGTCTTGGAAGCTGGCTGACGGGCCGCCCAGGCTCTTTTGAGCTTAGGCTTACCAGGTTTGGAAGTGCGAGCCTGCTTGTTGTACGCCTGACCTTTTGCTTTACCTGAAGGACGAAAGGGGTGAAAGGAAGTACCTTTAGCCTTCGACACAGAAGGAGCAGTACTTGGCAGACAGGCAGTTTTGGCAGTAGCCAAGTCAGCCACAATCTTATTTAAATCCTCCCCAAACAGAATATCTCCCTTAAAAGGGAGTACCTCCAGGGTTTTTCTAGAGTCCAGATACACAGACCAGGATCTCAGCCACAATATCCGGCGAGCCAGGACTGATGTAGTAGAGGCCTTGGCTGCCAGGATACCGGCATCAGAAGCCGCCTCTTTAATATAACGAGAAACTGTTTCAATATAAGACAAGCATTGTCTAGCATGGTCAGAGGAGATTTCAGCATCTAACTCCAAGGCCCATGCTTCAATGGCCTCTGCAGCCCAAGTAGCTGCAATAGTAGGCCTTTGTGCAGCACCCGTGAGGGTGTAAATCGCTTTCAGACAACCCTACACGCGTTTATCCGTAGGCTCTTTTAGAGACGCGACGGTGGTGACCGGTAGAGCTGAGGAAACCACCATCCTAGCCACATGTGAGTCCACTGGAGGAGGCGTTTCCCAATTCTTAGACAGCTCCGGCGCGAGGGGGTAGCGAGCCAGCATCTTCTTTTGAGGCACAAACTTCGTACCCGGGTTTTCCCAGGGTTCCTGACGTATATCAATTAGGTGGTCAGAGTGAGGTAAAACTTGTTTAATCACCTTCTGACGCTTGAACCTATCTGGTTTCTTAGGAGGAACGGATGGCTCAGGATCATCCGTAATCTGTAAAATTAATTTAATAGCCTCCAAGAGATCAGGAGCATCCACATGTGAACCACCCCTCCCCATCAGCCGTATCCGAGTCAGAACCTGTGGGGTCAGTGTAAGTGCCGTCTTCATCCGATGAGGTGTCAGTGACAGCAGTGGATTGTGAGGAGACAAGCGCTCGCTTAAAGGACCCCTTGGACGTAGGCGAGCGACGGTCAGACTTTTTAATAGTCAGCGACTGGTTCAACTTCTTTATTTGAGCAGATAAATCGTCCGCCCACGGCGGGTTAGCTGCAGGGAACACAAACGGTTGTAGCGGCATTGGGGGTCCCATAGGGGGTGTTAGTTTATGAACTAGCATATGCAGAAGCGTGGAAAAAGCGGCCCACAGCGGGTCATTATTTGCCCCCGTTGCCACCGTCCCACTGGGGGCAAGGAGCCCCCAGAACCAGAGCCCAAAGCTGCTATATTCTTCTCATAGATATCTGCGGCTTCAGCAACACCGGCAGTGTGTTCAGCCCCAGAACGGTTACCCTCAGAAGCAGACATGATATAATTTGCAGTATCAGGTAACACAGTACAATTTGTCAGCAGCACGATACCTCTAGCCCAAACCCCTGCACAGTGTAGTCAGCACCAGCAGAGATAAAGGAGAGATATGGTGACTAAATCACAGAGAAAAATACGTAAAACAGTATATCTTTGTGAAAATCCTATATTAGATAAAACCTGACGCACCAAGCCCCCTCAGGTTATAGAATATAGGGATAGCAGGTTGAGTGAAAGACACGAAATGGACACCACTCCGCGATCAAATGTACACACAAATAGTCACAGTTTGTACAATGCAGAAGTTATTACTAACAATAATACTGCACTGGACTAGCTTACACAGCTATATAACAATAGATATAACAGTACACAGTAAGAACTGGATGTATATTCACAGGGTAATTGTACTAGAAAACCCTGACTAAATGCACTCTTTCTTAACTAACACTGACTAAAAAAGGCAGGTAGAATACTTAAGTGTCTTGTAAAGTCACAGCACTGACAACCAGGCGGCTTTACATAGGATTTGCCCAAGCATTCCCAGGAACAGTGAGCTGAGGGATAATGGCGCCGCATACACTGCCAGGGAGTGAGGGAGAGACAGATGTGCAGCTCCAGGGCGGGAACATTTGCAGAAAATGGCGCCCTGGGGCTGGGGGAGGGGCTTCAGGTCCAAGCTCTATCCCCCTGCTGGCACAACCACCGGTATAGCGGGCTCTAATAAAACGGTTTATAGAGAAAACCTGACCTGTCCCATGCCCTGGTGATCTAGTGGGATCGCCTGTACTGCCACAGTGTCCACCGCCAGCGCGCGCGGCCCGCCTCACATTGACCGCGCCGGATCGCGATAAAGACCGGGTCCAGCAAGCGGGACCCACTTACCACCTCCCGAAGCACGGCCACGCGATCCCGGAGAGCCCCCGTTGTGTGTGCCTGACAAGAAGAAAACCGGAGCCTCCAGCTGTAGTTACCCGGCAACCAGGGCGCTGGGGAGAGCCGAAGCTGCAGCCGTGAATGTCCACTGACATGTAACACTGCTGCTGCCCTTGAAGTCGTCACTTTTTTCCTCAGAAAAAAAGCTCTTCTTAGGGCTGCCTGGAGCAGCCCCTCTGTTAAGTGCTTGCTACTGCAGCACCAACTACAAAACTGAGAACCTGTGCAGGGAGGCGGGGTGATATAGGAGGCGGCGCTATGCATTCTGGGAACAGTCAAAGCTTTGAGCCTGTTGGTGCCTCGGATCAAGATCCTACTCTACACCCCATTGTCCATTCCTTGTGGAGCCCAGTTTACCCCGCAGCAGAAATTAAGAAAACAAACCTCTATGAGCTATATTCTATTAGAGCCGATACTTTCTCAGGGACGAAAACTGAAGTTTTAAAAAAAAAATATATATATTCTTTAGCAATGATTTTTTTTTTTTTTTGGTCTAGTCATTTAGTCCCCGTTTTCTGCACCAGGTTAAAAACACATGCTGCAGGATGTAATGAAGTCTGAGATCACCGGAGATATGATTTTTTTTTTAAAGGGGCAATCACTTACAAGTTATTGCTTTGCCTTGTAAATTTGCCCCTTAAGAAAACATCTGAGATTGCTCCATTACATTGCGCAGAGAATCTGTGACAAGTCATGGACCTAAGTGATTTCGCAGCCATATTTGGGGAAAAAAATGGAAGCTTATCGGGGGCTTCAGGCAGGCGAAACAAAATTCCCAGTCAGTGCCAGTTGTGGAGCTACTTGGTTAGCCCAGGGAAAGGGGGGTGATACAATTTAACCGCGGTCAGAATGCCAGCGGTCACATGACAGGCATCCCGATAATTAGAATTCCGACAGGGAACGGGGTAATTTTTTTATGCCTACCCTGCCCCCTACCCTTACCCGGGGGTGGCGGCTAGGCCTAAGACTCATGGGGTGGCAGCAAGGGCTAAACCTCCCCACTAAAGTGCCTACCCCTAACAACGCACTGGACTCGCCAGTTACTTACCTTCGGGTGCCGGGATTCCGAGTGGTGTCAGGATTCTGGCGTTGGTTTTAATGACCACTGGCATCCCGACCGTCTGCCTGGGACAGGGGGGGGCCTATTACAGAATCTTAATTAATTTGTTAGTAGACCATTTAGGTCGCCATTTTTCATCTACAAAATTATGAATAGATGATTTAAAGAGAAGTGTCCTCAAAATACTACTCAAAAGGAGACTCTATAGCCATTACCAACCGCAAATTAAAGGATGTGTCCGACTGTACTGTATTGTAATAAATAGGGAAACTATGTAAATTTGATAGCTGTAATACCCTTAAATCAAAACTCATTTTATGCAAGAATTATTTTTAAAAAATTGTAAAGCCCCTTTCTTGCACACACACCACTAATTTTTATTCCTTTGCAAGACCATTTTAAAACAATCATTATCAGAGTGGCAAAGCCTTGAGGATTTGTTTAAACTGTTAGACTGAACCATCTGTGCCACAGTATACGTATGCTAATTTAAGAAGCATATATTTTTTTTTATAGCTATCAAACTACTTTTAGCAATTATAAAATAGTGGTTTTATGTACAATTAAGCATAAACAAACTAGTTTAAAACTTCTAGTTTTTGGATAAAGTAGCTATACACACCTTAAGAGCATCCCCCTCGTTGCCCTCCATCACCTCGAGGATAAGGGCAGCCAAAATATTGAACCCTTGGCAGTAACCAACAGATTTATTCCATCTGGCATAAGCCAAAAGCACACGTTTCAATACTACTCTATCTTGTTCTGCCTCCTGTCCACAATAGGAGCTGCAGCCTGTTCTGTGGAGATCCTGGCACAGATAAATAGAAATAAAATGCATAAATCAATGTATCATAATTGACAGGTATAATTAGCATTTTTAATCCAGCGTAAATTAACAGGAACAAATCACTGCAGATATTTCTATGAAAATAACGGACTGTTTTTAAACCCAATCTATAGCTACAGGTGTGTCCTCTTAGTACATCACTTCTACAATCACGTCCAACAGCCCCTCTTGGCATGCATGAGATTCTGCTAGCATTGGTCATCTATTTTGGCAAAACGTCTTAGTCGCAACGCGATGCTGCTAGGATACACGAAGGTACTGTGCCGATTAATTTAATATGACACTTGTATATCTGTGTGTCACTCAGTCTCTGAATCTGTATATGAAGTGCTACAATGTAGTAGCTGCAGCTTTTATTTTCAATAGAAGTTCCATTGTGCTATGTATAGAGACTTAGTCACACACAATATACAAGTGTCAGACTTTATATCAAATTAATCAGCACAGTCTCCTGGTGTGTCCTACTTGCATCATGTTTTGACTAAGAGGCACTTTTGGCAAAGAAAAGACGCCTGACATTAGCGGCTCTCTCACGCCAGGCATCTCATGATACATGGCATGTTAAGTCTAAATGTATAAGGGACACATTTGTACATTTGTAGTGCACAATAGCTATATGGCATAAACAAAGGTCTATAGGGAAAACTCAATTCTCTGTGATGGCTGCAAAGTGCCTCGTAAAAAAAGTCGGCAAAGGCATTTTGTGGAACATCACATTGCAAATGTTCCCATAAACCCCATAGAAGAGTGCAGGAACGTTAGCAATGTTTGGCTACCATGATACAAGTTTATATGCATAGCCGAACATGACTGAGATCCCTCTATACAGGAGAAAACATATAAGTGATATGTGTAACAATAGAAAGCAACATTTAGTGTTTCATGGCTTCTTATATAAAGGTTTCATTTTGTTACTTCCAAAAAAACAACAACTTCCTTTTGTGTATTTTGGGAATAAAGTTGCTTATACACAACTTAATCAAATTCTACTTAAATAAGGTCATAAAGCTAATTTGTATGCTTTAGTGACTAAACAACCCAAACTACATGCTGACAATCTTTAAAGCACACAAATAGCTTTATGCAGAGTTGAATATATGGCAGTTTGTGTTATATAAATAATTCAAATACGCACTGCACAACATACCCACAACAACACACACACACATGAACCAATGCAGATTTTTTTTTTTTTTATTTTTTTTTTGCATAGTTAATAGAAGTTTTGCAACCATGTGCATCAACCATATATTCTGTTTGGTGCATCCACCCTCTAAGGAACCCACACTGAAGACATTCATGGAAATATATCCATTAGAACTCAATACCACTGAAAATTATTAATATACAGTATATAAAACTGTATTTAAGAGCACAAACAAGCAGTTAAGTGTTATACAGAGCATAAATAATGTATTGCATCCCCTTTACTAAACCCCAGCTTTAAAGCGTATTACCTTGACTATTTGAATTCCCATTGAGTCATCATCAGGATTACTCCTTTCATTGAATGTAAAGCGCATTGTTTTATCCCAGTCTATAGAGATGCTATGCAAGTACTGGTCTGCAAGAGTCAACCATACCTGAAAGTAACACAATGGAAAGGATATGCTATTATTGACAAAAACAATTAAAAGCTTTATAGAATTATTTTTCTTTTTTTTTTATTAAAAATACATTTTGAAGAATTAATGACAGCCATCCATCCAAAAATGTGCTATTATTGCAAAATTTGCATTACAATGTAGATAAAGACACTTCATTGCATTAGAAAAAATAAGAACATGTAAAAGAACTTACTCTCCGTCTCCATTCTTTTGGTATTCCAGTGGGTAGCCTGGCAACAGCTTTGAGAGCATCATACCACTAGAACAACAAAATTGTATCACAAGATTTCAAATATTCATAAACAATAATATTATTAAATTATTTTGTTTAAAATATTAAGGTGTTTTTTTTTCATTAAAATACTTAAGAGTCTAATTTACCACTAATTGGTCAACCCTACGAAAAACAGCTACTTTCGAGGGATTGTCACATTTTTTAGTATGGGGTCATTTACCATGGTGGTTGCTCCCACTCTTAATGTACGCAAAAACAGTCATCATATCTGTCTACAGGGAGTGTAAAAAAAAATCTATTTACAAATCTCTGAAAAGCTGAGCTCTTTGGAGCTTGGCCCCTTTAGATGAGCCAAGGACCCCATTAGATAGCGTCAGCCTATTTTAGCCTATGGGCTGCAAATGTGATATTTTTTTCGGAGCAGAATCTATACCAGCACCCCTTTCCAAAAATAAAAATATTATTATACTTTCATAAGTAATTAAAGGATGCGCTATATTTATATTAGCTTATATCAGTTTTATCAAGTCAATGTTTGCTAATTGGGAGGTGCAATGATGAGCTCTAGAAAGTGAGTGTTAAGAGGCTAATTCTGAGCCACACAAAAATTGCAATGCACACAAATCTCTCGGATCTCTTCTGTTAACGGAGTAGCCAAGTCAGTGGCTTTAAATGTGTGACCACGATAAATAAATAAAAAATAGAATAGTTTGTGGAAAACAAATTAATATTTCTGCGTAGACAAAGCTGTACTGACAGCCAAAAATTTTCAAAACATATTAGTTCACATTTTTGTATATCATTAAAATAAAGGTTTTATTTTGAAGTCTACTGTAACAAAACAGATTTGAATACTACACAATGATTACAAGTCTGCTGTCTTTTTTGGCATTTTGCATGTCCCAATGTAACTGGTTGAGGCGTGTTTTCACCCAATTCCCTTCTCAACTATGCATATTTATTGATAAAATAAGAATTTACTTACCGATAATTCTATTTCTCGTAGTCCGTAGTGGATGCTGGGACTTCCGTAAGGACCATGGGGAATAGCGGCTCCGCAGGAGACTGGGCACAAAAGTAAAAGCTTTAGACTAGCTGGTGTGCACTGGCTCCTCCCCCTATGACCCTCCTCCAAGCCTCAGTTAGGATACTGTGCCCGGACGAGCGTACATAATAAGGAAGGATTTTGAATCCCGGGTAAGACTCATACCAGCCACACCAATCACACCGTACAACCTGTGATCTGAACCCAGTTAACAGTATGATAAACGTAGGAGCCTCTGAAAAGATGGCTCACAACAATAAACAACCCGATTTTTTTGTAACAATAACTATATACAAGTATTGCAGACAATCCGCACTTGGGATGGGCGCCCAGCATCCACTACGGACTACGAGAAATAGAATTATCGGTAAGTAAATTCTTATTTTCTCTGACGTCCTAGTGGATGCTGGGACTCCGTAAGGACCATGGGGATTATAACAAAGCTCCCAAACGGGCGGGAGAGTGCGGACGACTCTGCAGCACCGAATGAGAGAACTCCAGGTCCTCCTCAGCCAGGGTATCGAATTTGTAAAATTTTGCAAACGTGTTTGCCCCTGACCAAGTAGCTGCTCGGCAAAGTTGTAAAGCCGAGACCCCTCGGGCAGCCGCCCAAGATGAGCCCACTTTCCTTGTGGAATGGGCTTTAACAGATTTTGGCTGTGGCAGTCCTGCCACAGAATGTGCAAGCTGAATTGTACTACAAATCCAACGAGCAATCGTCTGCTTAGAAGCAGGAGCACCCAGCTTGTTGGGTGCATACAGGATAAACAGCGAGTCAGATTTTCTGACTCCAACCGTCCTGGAAACATATATTTTCAGAGCCCTGACTACGTCCAACAACTTGGAGTCCTCCAAGTCCCTAGTAGCCGCAGGCACCACAATAGGTTGGTTCATGTGAAACGCTGAAACCACCTTAGGGAGAAATTGAGGACGAGTCCTCAATTCTGCCATGTCTGAATGAAAAATTAGGTAAGGGCTTTTATATGACAAAGCCGCCAATTCTGAGACACGCCTGGCTGACGCCAGAGCTAACAGCATGACCACCTTCCATGTGAGATATCTTAATTCCACAGTGGTGAGTGGTTCAAACCAATGTGATTTTAGGAACCCTAAAACTACATTGAGATCCCAAGGTGCCACTGGTGGCACAAAAGGAGGCTGTATATGCAGTACCCCCTTGACAAACGTCTGAACTTCAGGCACTGAAGCCAGTTCTTTCTGGAAGAAGATCGACAGGGCCGAAATCTGAACCTTAATGGATCCTAATTTTAGGCCCATAGACAGTCCTGCTTGCAGGAAATGCAGGAAACGACCCAGTTGAAATTCCTCTGTGGGGGCCTTCTTGGCCTCACACCACGCAACATATTTTCGCCAAATGCGGTGATAATGTTTCGCGGTTACATCCTTCCTGGCTTTGATCAGGGTAGGGATGACTTCATCTGGAATGCCTTTTTCCATCAGGATCCGGCGTTCAACCGCCATGCCGTCAAACGCAGCCGCGGTAAGTCTTGGAACAGACAAGGTCCCTGCTGGAGCAGGTCCTTTCTTAGAGGTAGAGGCCACGGGTCCTCCGTGAGCATCTCTTGCAGTTCCAGGTACCAAGTTCTTCTTGGCCAATCCGGAGCCACGAGTATAGTTCTTACTCCTCTCCTTCTTATGATTCTCAGTACTTTGGGTATGAGAGGCAGAGGAGGGAACACATACACCGACTGGTACACCCACGGTGTTACCAGAGCGTCCACCGCTATTGCCTGAGGGTCCCTTGACCTGGCGCAATATCTGTCCAGTTTTTTGTTGAGACGGGACGCCATCATGTCCACCTTTGGTTTTTCCCAACGGTTTACAATCACTTGGAAGACTTCTGGGTGAAGTCCCCACTCCCCCGGGTGGAGGTCGTGTCTGCTGAGGAAGTCTGCTTCCCAGTTGTCCACTCCCGGAATGAACACTGCTGACAGTGCCACCACATGATTTTCCGCCCAGCGGAAAATCCTTGCAGCTTCTGCCATTGCCCTCCTGCTTCTTGTGCCGCCCTGTCTGTTGACGTGGGCGACTGCCGTGATGTTGTCCGATTGGATCAATACCGACTGACCCTGAAGCAGAGGCCTTGCTTGACTTAGGGCATTGTAAATGGCCCTTAGTTCCAGAATTGCATGGAATCTTCCGAATGGAATTGCTTCGTAAGAAGCCACCATTTTTCCCAGGACTCTCGTGCATTGATGCACTGACACTTGGCCTGGTTTTAGGAGGTTCCTGACTAGCTCGGATAACTCCCTGGCCTTCTCCTCCGGGAGAAACACCTTTTTCTGGACTGTGTCCAGAATCATCCCCAGGAACAGTAGACGTGTTGTTGGAATCAGCTGTGATTTTGGGATATTTAGAATCCACCCGTGCTGACGTAGCACTACCCAAGACAGTGCTACTCCGAACTCTAACTGTTTCCTGGATCTTGCCCTTATCAGGAGATCGTCCAAGTAAGGGATAATTAAGACGCCTTTTCTTCGAAGAAGAATCATCATTTCGGCCATTACCTTGGTAAAGACCCGGGGTGCCGTGGACAATCCAAACGGCAGCGTCTGAAACTGATAATGACAGTTTTGAACCACAAACCTGAGGTACCCCTGGTGAGAAGGGAAGATTGGGACATGGAGATAAGCATCTTTGATGTCCAGAGATACCATATAGTCCCCTTCTTCCAGGTTCGCTATCACTGCTCTGAGTGATTCCATCTTGAATTTGAACCTTTTTATGTAAGTGTTCAAGGATTTTAGATTTAAAATTGGTCTCACCGAGCCGTCCGGCTTCGGTACCACAAACAGCGTGGAATAATACCCCTTTCCCTGTTGTAGGAGGGGTACCTTGATTATCACCTGCTGGGAATACAGCTTGTGAATAGCTTCCAATACTGCCTCCTTGTCGGAGGGAGACGTTGGAAGAGCAGACTTCAGGAATCGGCGAGGGGGAGACGTCTCGAATTCCAAATTGTACCCCTGTGATACTACCTGCAGGATCCAGGGGTCCACTTGCGAGTGAGCCCACTGCGCGTTGAAATTTTTGAGACGGGCCCCCACCGTGCCTGAGTCCGCTTGTAAAGCCCCAGCGTCATGCTGAAGACTTGGCAGAAGCGGGGGAGGGCTTCTGCTCCTGGGAAGAGGCTGCCTGGTGCAGTCTTTTTCCCCTTCCTCTGCCCCGGGGCAGAAATGAGTGGCCTTTTGCCCGCTTGTTCTTATAGGAACGAAAGGACTGAGTTTGAAAAGACGGTGTCTTTTTCTGCTGAGAGGTGACCTGGGGTAAAAAGGTGGACTTTCCAGCCGTTGCCGTGGCCACCAGGTCTGATAGACCGACCCCAAATAACTCCTCCCCTTTATACGGCAATACTTCCATATGTCGTTTGGAATCTGCATCACCTGACCACTGTCTCGTCCATAACGCCCTTCTGGCAGAAATGGACATCGCACTCACTCTTGATGCCAGGGTGCAAATATCCCTCTGTGCATCTCGCATATATAGTAATACATCCTTTAAATGCTCTATAGTTAATAAAATACTGTCCCTATCCAGGGTATCAATATTTTCAGTCAGGGAATCCGACCAAGCCACTCCAGCACTGCACATCCAGGCTGAGGCGATTGCTGGTCGCAGTATAACACCAGTATGTGTGTATATACCTTTTAGGATATTTTCCAGCCTTCTATCAGCTGGTTCCTTGAGGGCGGCCGTATCAGGAGACGGTAACGCCACTTGTTTTGATAAGCGTGTGAGCGCCTTATCTACCCTAGGGGGTGTTTCCCAACGTGCCCTAACCTCTGGCGGGAAAGGGTGACAATAATTTGTTAGAAATCAGCAGTTTTTTATCAGGGGAAACCCACGCTTTATCACACACCTCATTTAATTCCTCTGATTCAGGAAAAACTACTGGTAGTTTTTTCACACCCCACATAATACCCTTTTTTGTGGTACTTGTAGTGTCAGAAATGTTCAATGCCTCCTTCATTGCCGTGATCATGTAACGTGTGGCCCTACTGGACATTACGTTTGTCTCCTCACCGTCGACACTGGATTTAGTATCCGTGTCTGGGTCGACCATCTGAGGTAACGGGCGTTTTAGCGCCCCTGACGGTGTCTGAGACGCCTGAACAGGCACTAACTGATTTGCCGGCTGTCTCATGTCGTCAACAGTTTTTTGCAAAGTGCTGACATTGTCACGTAATTCTTTAAATACGACCATCCAGTCAGGTGTCGACTCCCTAGGGGGTGACATCACTAACACAGGCAATTGCTCTGCTTCCACATCATTTTCCTCCTCATACATGTCGACACAATCGTACCGACACCCAGCACACACACAGGGAATGCTCTGATAGAGGACAGGACCCCACTAGCCCTTTGGGGAGACAGAGGGAGAGTTTGCCAGCACACACCAGAGCGCTATATATATATACAGGGATAACCTTATATAAGTGTTACTCCCTGTTATAGCTGCTGTATTTATATATTAGCTGCCAATAGTGCCCCCCCTCTCTGTTTTACCCTGTTTCTGTAGTGCAGGACTGCAGGGGAGAGTCAGGGAGCCGTCCTTCCAGCGGAGCTGTGAAAGAAAATGGCGCTTGTGTGCTGAGGAGAAAGGCTCCGCCCCCTTCACGGCGGCCTTTTCTCCCGCTTTTTTCAGGAAAACTGGCAGGGGTTAAATGCATCCATATAGCCCAGGAGCTATATGTGATGCATTTCTTTAGCCATATAAGGTTTTTACAGTGTTTTATTGCGTCTCAGGGCGCTCCCCCCCAGCGCCCTGCACCCTCAGTGACCGGAGTGTGAAGTGTGCTGAGAGCAATGGCGCACAGCTGCAGTGCTGTGCGCTACCTTATTTGAAGACAGGAACGTCTTCTGCCGCCGATTTCTCCGGACCTCTTCGCTCTTCTGGCTCTGTAAGGGGGGCGGCGGCGCGGCTCCGGGACCCATCCAGGCTGAACCTGTGATCGTCCCTCTGGAGCTAATGTCCAGTAGCCAAGAAGCCCAATCCACTCTGCACGCAGGTGAGTTCGCTTCTTCTCCCCTTAGTCCCACGATGCAGTGAGCCTGTTGCCAGCAGGACTCACTGAAAATAAAAAACCTATTTAAACTTTTACTTCTAAGCAGCTCAGGAGAGCCACCTAGCATGCACCCTTCTCGTTCGGGCACAAAAATCTAACTGAGGCTTGGAGGAGGGTCATAGGGGGAGGAGCCAGTGCACACCAGCTAGTCTAAAGCTTTTACTTTTGTGCCCAGTCTCCTGCGGAGCCGCTATTCCCCATGGTCCTTACGGAAGTCCCAGCATCCACTAGGACGTCAGAGAAATTAGTATTTTGGACCCATCATACGCTGGGTCGCTAGCTATTGTGGCCGCCATATAGCCTCATCCCCCTGTGACTAATTTCTCAATTATGCCTATAGCCACGCATCTCTCTAGCCTAATGCCACCCTCCCAGGTCTTTCTTGCTGCATGCCACCCTCTACCTCTTATCTCTCTGGACTCATGCCACCCCTCATGTCTCTCCAGGCTCATATACTCTCCTCCCATCATGCCTTCTTTGGGCACTCCATAACTTATAATTGTTTTCCCCTTCTAAGCCACAGGTGTTGTGGGGGCATGTGTGCACCGCTTGCAAAGCATACATGCAGTACCATAGGGAGTTTGCTATGTGTACATTTTTAAATAATGAACTGCTCCAGATATTTTCAGGTAGGTGAATGACTGAGTGGGGGAGGGCAGGGGAAAATGGTGTGTTTTACAGAGATGTGACCTGTTAAGTAGGAGAAGAGTCTACACCAGGGGTGGAGGGAGGGGTGCTATGAGAAAGCAAAAAGACAGGGTGACCTTTAAATATAGCTAGAAACTTCCGTTACCTTTAAAATTAGTTTTGGATGATTTCATGCTAAGCCCTAATCATAGATCATAGTTTATAGTGGAGCAGTGAAAAATATTTTTTTAGGAGGAAGCAATATTTAAACAATGTTTGACAAACAATAAGGAACTGAGGTGTTATCTTACAGCTATCATAATAAAACTTAACTTAAAATTACACTTGTTTACAGTGACTAAAACAACCAAAAAAATGTAAAGTACTTGTCCTGAACAGTGCTTGCAGCTCTCCCTACCCCTTGTTTTCACATCTGTTTATACGGTCTAGCTTGTATGTCCTGTTTTCCCCATTGTGTGGTGCTCAATGATAATATTAATAAATGCTTTCAAATTACACTTACAGGGCGGAAAGTAATGAAGTCCGAGGTGTAATGAAGTGTAATGAATGCTGGATGAACTCTGACATTTTTTTTTAAAGTGGCAGTCATTTATAGAGCTGGCATTCTGCACTTCAGGCCAACTCGGTCTCCATAACATCCCGCTCATAATTCCCAATAACCAAGTGTGAATTTTCTGAAATTAGATTGTAGTTTTGCAGGACTATAGGGTAGACTATACAGATGACATCAGACAAAACACATTTATATACATAATGCACATCATACAGTACCTGCTGAAAGCCATTCTGGCCCAGTGAAGGCTCAAGTGTAAATTTCAACTTTGTGTCTACACCTAGTGGGGGGGAAAAAAAATTTAGTCACCTAGTAATTGAAACTAGCACACAACCAGAGTTGCATCTATTATTTCAGCGTTCATTTCAACTTGAAAAAGTTAATTAAAAAAAACACTGCAGTGTAGAGTGCTATTCCCCTTGACGTGGAAAAAAGCTTCCCTTGCGTGGAGGTGACACAACACGGCAACGCTCTGTTTACCGTAAGCAGAACAGGGAGGTGGAAGGGCGCTGTCCAGTGCTGAAATACTGCTGTCAGCGAGCGGGCGAATCACACAGCTAGAACCACACTCACTGCACTTCCTGCACAGTACATACAGATCTCACATCTGTTGCTTAATCGTGCACATCGACCAGATAATGCAACATGTACTTAACTATAAACCACTCATTGCCCTGCAATGAAAGCCCATGTAGCGTTGGAGACAAAAGGACGGCTCTCCATTTGTTGGGAAAGCAGCACTAACCAAAACATAACAAGCGCTCTCCCCTATGAGGTTCCCTACCATGCAGATCCATTGTGCGACGTGAAAGCTTGTACCAGCAGCAGCCACCTCTCTGTCACGGACTAGGTTATAATAACGCGCACACACACACATAGCACTGCAACTGGTTGCTGAGCCGATTACTCTTCAATGCCATGATTAATAACTCATTCCTAAACAGATGGATAGACTGCTTAATGACGGACTACCGTGTCACACACAGTCAGACATTCCCCCAAGCCTCAGTCAATCCGCCTCCGTGATATCCTTTGCTGCAGCCGTGGGCTGGATACATGGGGCTGTGTGACCTCACCTGGCTCCAGGGTGCAGAGCAGGCGGGGTGCAGTCCGGGAGATGCAGTTCCTCTTCTTCAGCACGTTGCTGAGGATGTTGCCCACTCCTCCTCCTCCTCCCGCATTTTGCCTTTTCAAGCACCTGCCTCCTCGCCGCAGGCTGCAAGACAGTCTCTCCTGTCTCATGGAGGAGAGCCGGGTATAGCCGCTTGGCCAAGTCCTACAGGCAGGAGGAGCAGCAGCCTCGAATCAGTCGTCTTTCAGAGACAGCAATGACGCAAATGCATTGTGTGAGATAATGCAGCCTCAGGTGCAGTGGCTCCCTGCAGAGGACCGGCCGATCCGCAGTCTTCCTCCTATGCAGTATCACTACCAGGTTCCCCAAAACACACGGTGCCGATAGCTGCTGTGTTTCTGGTGGCAGCCTTTTGTGGAGGAAATCTGCAGTGCAGAGGTGACCACCGACTATAGATGCAGGAATGAGGAGGGACTGGAGGAGGGATGGCTCCACCTACCCACCATTATATCATTCTACCAGGCTTCACATTTTCACTCACTCGTCTGTTTCCAAAAAGATATAACCTGATTGCTCTTTACAGTTACTACGAATCAATGACCGTGTCAGGCAGAAATGCTATAATATTTTCTTCAACAACTTTATCTTTAATTGCAGTATATAATACATTTATGATTCATTTTAAAAGCAATGTATCAGGAAACACTAAGGATTGGTAAAACTACTACTACTAAGTGAACGAGCCCTAATCAGGTAGCTAGTCATACCTGGGATACTGCTGGATTTTTGGATATAATAAATGGATTAAAAAGAAGAAAAAAAACGGGAAAGAGAAAGGAAATACTGGTTTTAACATGTATTAAATGGAGGGATTTCTCGAGGTTTCTCGCTTTGAGTTCCATGCTGATATTACATTAGACATTGCTGAATTTTTTTACACTTTTACCTGGCTTTGCACAATATTCTTCCCAAGAGGTTCACAACTTCCTCTAGGCTTCTAACATTATATACAGCACCGGATATTGTAACGCCTTCATATGGATTTGCCCATTAGGCTAAGTGATGGCTATTTTACATCTTAAGCACTGAATACAGACCACAATTAACCCTCAATACACAAAAACTATCACGTGTAGAGAATTTATTTTCAGAATGTGTGTCATGTTTCAGTAACCTATCAAATACATCTTTCTGCCTTTCTTGGTCAATGAAAAGCCTAAAGACCAGCAGATAAAATTCAGACTATTCACACAAGGAAAACACACACACACACACACACACACGAGTTGCTCTGATATCCTGGTAAATGATGTCCATTAATCACCACTCCCTCTATCTGCCCAACAACTTAACAGGACACGGCACTATGCAGACAAACCAAATACAGTTGAACTATAACAGTCTAAATGCATTTCTTTAACAAATTGTCTAACTACTTTAATTACAGCTCAAATGTATTATGCAAATATGACACCTATGTGCAAAACATTTCCCCCTCGTTCCATCCTTCTGCGTTTACCCTTGTTGTCTGTTTTCTTCTCCCACTTTCTTTTAATGTGATAACTTAGTTGATATTTTATATTACTGAATACTGTTCTTTTATCGATATGTACATTGTATTTTTGCCAATTATTCCTATAGTTTACTCTTTCAACACACTCGTAGTATTAATGGAAATGCTGATTTCATTGATTAAATCATATCTGGACGAACTTGTGTGTCTCACTCGCTGACTTTATATGACAGTCATCTTTCTATATGACTCCAGTCAACTTTTTTTCTCCACTTATCAACTCAATGATTTTACATAGTAATGATTATATTGTTGGCAACTGTACAACATTTATTGCGTTTTAATATTTTGAGTATTCTTTTTGTAAAAATAAAAAAAAAACAGATAGATTTTGAAAAAAGAAAACCAAATACAGTACATTGTCAGGCTTATAATGTGCAGCTGTATTTTACAAAGGTGGCTGCTATGGAAACACCTGCTGGGGGCTATAATTTGATTAGTGTATTGTTAATTTAGGAAAGTACACACACTTTTAGTGCTAAAATATGGAGAGCCATTTCACACTAATTGGGTTTTAGCAGAGAATTTCTCTTACTTTATAAATAAATCTGTGGCAATTTTCTATGAAAATGTGAAATCCAGAAACAAAGGGGGCGGATTCAATTTAAAATGATGTGCCACAAAGCATTGCAGCGATACCCAGCTGCGCACACTTCATCCATTTACGAATGTCTTTCTAAAGATACCTTAAACAGGGAGAGCAGAGACTGCTGCCCTGATCATCCCACCCATGGATCCACCACTGATTCTGCAGGATATTTGGGAAAGTAAAAACACATTTTTACCCACATGCAAGTAAATATAAGTAAAATTTTACCTACGTACAAAAATAACCGTGCAGACGGAATCTCACAGCTAATTGTATCTGCCCCACTTGTAACTAATCCTACACAGAATATCACATACCTCCCAACATGACCCTCTCCAGGAGGGACACAATGCTCTGCTCCTGGACTTCCCTCTTAAGTTATAATTGCCATCACCTGTGCTGAAACACCTTTCTTATCCATTAGCCTGTTCAACACAGGTGATAGCAATCATGAATTAAGAGAAAATCCAGGAGCAGAGCATTTTGTCCCTCCTGGAGAGGGTCATGTTGGGAGGTATGTTATCATATGGTGTAAAGCAAGTGTTTCCCAAATCGGTTTCTCATGAACCTAGGTCACGCTTTCAGGATTTGTGCCTGTGGAAATCTAGAATAATTAATCTCCTAGCCAAACAGACCAAGTCCCCTGTGCAAATCCTGAAAACATGTGCTGTGGGGGCATGTCGACCAGATTTTTGAGATGCTATTATAAGCTTTTAATGTACCAATATTACACTTTTTCAGCTACATACACTTTGGCGTAACCTTCAGTTAAGCACACATAAACCTGTGAAAGTAAGTCACTTAAGGGTATTCAATAGTTTTGGGCACTGCGATAATTAATTGGCAGCCCGACAAAGCAATTCAACTGTTTTGGGTGCCCATTATTTATCACACTTGTCGCACCCAAAAGCAATCGCTGCTTATATCAGCTAAACCTGTGCAAAGTTCTGGTTACAGTGCCCAAACCACAGACTTTTCACACGTTTGCTCACACATCAGAAGGCTGCGACAGAAATTTGCACCCAATTGGAGCAATTGAATTGCTCTATCATTAATTAGCGTAGCGCCCAAAACAATAGTATTCCCCCTTTGTTCAAATAAGTCCATATGTATTTGCACATTTACATGTTTTACTTGCATTGTGTTGCAATGTATTTTTGTAATGCTTCTTGTTCCATTTCAATGTCTGAGGTACATGAATGCTGTTGAAAATAAACATTCATCACAATGAGTGCACCCTATAAAAGCAATGAGATGCAGGTAAAAAGCATTTGCATGCTGTTGTCTTCAACAAAATGATTTCCAGTCATCTCAGCCAGGTTTTAACAAAAAAAATACAGATTGAAAGCATTTATATATGCATATTATACCTATACATTACAATATGCAGTTTACATGCATATTTACTTATACTTTAACATGCAATTAAAAGCAGTATAGTAAATGCTAGTGTGTATATAACCATAGATCAGACTCACTAAACCCTTCCGTAAAAGAGTGATGTGCCACAGCATAAGTGTAGCGCCACACATAGTGGCCAAACGGGTCCCGTTCAGCGTGACCCGCTTGGCCGCAAGGAGACTGCACATGGGTGCCTATGCAGGGGCCAACACATGTGCGGCAGTCCTGCAGCCGCCGGATCCAACCGCAGCATGCTGTGGTCGGGCCGGATGACAGGACGGCGGGATTTCAAGGAGAACACATACATATCAATGTATGTGTTCACACAATGCGGCACGGCCGCACTGTGTTCCATTGAAATACCGTGTGTCACTGGCCGGATCCTTTTCTGCAGAATCCCGCTGAACAGGATCTGTGTGCACACAAATCACCCCTCCCGGGCCAAGTGGGTCCCAGCCAGTGGCGTGCGGTGAGGTCAGTGTCTGGTGAGGCACTGCAGCCATAATGTCCACCGAGTCCCGCCGATGACCCCTACCACCACCGAGCCAAAGCCTGCTACTGCCCCCAAGTCTCTGCCCACTACCACCACAACTAATGGCCTCTGCCCATGCCAATGGCTGCTACCTTCCTGCCCTGTCTCCCCCCAGCGCCACCTTCATGCCCTGTCTCCCTCCATTGCCACCATCCTGCTCTGTCTCCTTCCAGGGTCACCATCCTGCCCTGTCTCCCTCCAGCGCCACAATCCTGCCCTGTCTCCCTCCATTGCCACCATCTTGCTCTGTCTCCTTCCAGTGTCACCACCCTGCCCTGTCTCATTCCACACCACCATGCTGCCCTGTCTCCCTCCGTTGCCACCATCCTGCTCTGTCTCCCTCCATTGCCACCATCCTGCCCTGTCTCCTTCCAGTGTCACCATCCTGCCCTGTCTCCTTCCACGCCACCATCCTGCCCTGTCTCCTTAAACAAAACCATCCTTCCCTATCTCCCTCCATGACACCATCCTGCCCTATCTCCCTCCACGCCACCATAGGAAGAGATGGGAGAGAGAGAGAGAGAGAGAGAGAGAGAGAGAGAGGAGGAATAGGGGAGATGTGAAAGGAGAAATAGTGGGAGACTGGAGAAAAGGGGAGATGGGAGAGAAAGGAGGAATCAGAGATGTGAGAGAGTAGGAACAGGTGGAGATGGGAGAGGTGGACAAGAGGAAACAGGAGAAAGAAAGGAAGAATATGGAGAGTGGAGGAATAGGGATACAGAAGAGAGAGCGGAGGAATAGGGGTAGATGAAAGAGAGGAGGAATAGGGGGAGACGGGAGAGAGAGAGGAGGAATTGGGCGAGGCAGAGAGAGGAGGAAGAGGCGAAGGCAGGAGGAGAGTGAGAGATGAGGAATAGGGGGAGATGGCAGAAAGACAGGAGGAAAGGAATGGGGAAACGTCAAAGAGCTGTAATATCCATTTACACCCAGTCAGAGCAGGAGATGGCAGCAAGGTAGTGACCTAGCAGTAGTATATTTCTGGCTGCAGTCACCCTGTTTCATTTGGCCACTGGCGGTCTTTGCAGTGACTATGTCCACTAACATCCGGACCTGATGCCGCCCGCACTGGAAGAGCTGTAACACCACCCGCAAACTCTCAGCTCCTCATACCAGTGTTTGTCACCAAAAACACGGCTGCTTAACGTTACATTATGACATCACAACACAGCCACATCTTACACAAACCATGTGGTTTTTAGTCAGCGCTACTTACTGTAGATGCAGGGGTTAGAGTTGGATTAGGGGTTTGGGATTGGTTAGGGTAATAGCGTTAAGAGTATTAGAGTCACAGTTCGAATTAAGGGTAAGGGTTGAGGTGTTAAGGTAGTAGAATTAATTGTGAGGGTTTTGAGTATAAGTATTAGGGTTTAAGATCAGGGGTGAGGGTTAGGGTATTAGTGTTTGGGGTTCGGAATGATGATAAAAATAATTTTATTTCTATAGTACACTTTCACCAAAAGGACTCAAGGCACTTAAGGGTGAGGGTTAAGGTATTAGTGTTAGGATATTAGGATTAAAGGTGAGGGTTATACCTCCTGGGATGTTCTTTTTAAAAATGGTTACTATGCATGTGTGTATTACGAGATAAAAAACGATTTAAAAAGGGTATTTTGATTTCACATTATTGTGAAATAACCAAACCTGTAGATATTTCTGTCCTGAAATATTATCACCACATTACACACACACAAACAAAATTTACTTCATGAACCGATTCAGAGATCCATCTAACCTCCCTTATTTCCACCATATCCATGTTAATACTGTAACGATACTTTTAAAACAATTACTAAAGACTTCCAAATGATTCTGCCATTTAGTCACCATGCTGCACAATGTTATCAGATTAATAATCGTTTAGTACTAAAAAAGGGATAAAATACAAATTACTATGCAGCCTCATATTACTATTTGGAGTATGGCTTTTTTTCTGGATTAAGCACGAGATAAAAACTCCCCGGCTCATAACTGTGTGATTGCTGTTGTGAATATCAGAGCAGAGCTTTACACAGAGGGTACCATGGGAACATCCCTGCAGTCAAATCCCTGACCCAAAGAGCTTGCACTCTAAAGAGGAGTAAGGAGCAGGCAGGTGGCACACAGGGTATGGCAGAGGGGTCACTAGCCAAATGGACAAGCTGTGTACACAGCTACAGATGGGATATTAATATATACTGCTCACATACCACATAAGATAGCCCCCCTCAGTAACTGTTGTGCAATTGCGAGGTCACCGTGTACCAGTGGCTGCCTGGTTCACCATCACCTGAAGAGATGCCTGCAGGCAGGTGCCAGCTGATGTATGTGGGTGGGGTCAAGGAGTGTGGGGATGAAAAGAGAAAGGTTTCTGCCTTGAGCACACTGTCCGGGGAGCAATGTACAGGATGGCTCCCCGTCTGCCTGACATTTCTCTTTCCCTGCTCCTCGTTCAGGATTCTCCTGGTTCACAGCAGCTGAAGCACTCCCATCTTCCTGCAGAGAGGGCTGTCACCATGTCAAAAAGTGTCCACAGCCCTGTGTGGCTACTTTTGTTTCTGCATATTCACCTTAGTCTAGGTGTAGACAATGTCTCCAATATGTGGGCGGCCATTTTATGGTGGTCGAACTGGCACTTCTGTAAAGGGCAGAATTAGTATAAGCAAACCTCACCTACCGAGCACAGCGTTGCTAGGCTGGACCAGGCTACTGGAGGACGGGCAGGCGCGTGTTCATATAATCTAATTTCATAATAATAATTAGTGCACGCCCCCCCGCCCCTGGAATCGCCCACTGCCCAATCACATGAGATTCAGTGACAGGGGCGTGCTCGCTGTCAGCACGCCCCTATCAAAGCGGCACTTCTACAGGTGCCGCTTATAGGTTTTTGTTAAATGGACTATGACTGCCCTTATGCTTGGCCCCGCCCCCCGCTTCCGGCCCTGTATCATTGACAGCGGGAGGCACCGAGAGCGATGCCTCCAGAACACATTTAAAACTGTTTTTTAGTAGGTAAAAAATTATTCAAATAATGCAAAGGCTAAAGTATATACTTATGACACAAAATATGTGTCATAAGTATCTTCTTTGTATTATTTTAATCATTAATGACAGGGGAGGCACTGCCTCCCCTGCCTGCACGTCCCTGGTCCCAGCCTAATAGGTATCTCCATCATATAATTTCTTTCAAATAGTAGTGGGGGACAACAATTTAGGAAACCAGAGTTACCTGATCCTGCCTCCTGCAGTACTGTCTGTTCTTCACCAGTGACTGCCTTAACAAAAAGATCATCCTGCACATTACTTCAGCAAATATTGACTTGCTTAGATAATGTCCCAGCAATCAATTCATAATGCTTCAGACTGCTATAGCAACAGTCATATGAAAGTTGTCACATGCTACAGTGAAGTTAGATTACTATAGGTTATATTGATGTGCTCCTGCACAGAAGCAATGGCGTGAGTCAGCCATAAAAAGCTCGCAGTAATGAAAAGCATCTGGGACGCTACTGGTTCAGATAAGTTCAAAGAAATCCTTTAAAAAAGTTAATGGCCATATTTAGTTAACATGGGGGAAGAAAACTGGAACTGCAGAATAAGGAGAGGGTACACATAAGCCCTAGAACAGGTTGTCTAACCTGCCATATACTATGAAACTGTAAAGTGGTCTGTGTGCAAATCACTACAGGAGTCTGGAGAGCTGCATAAGTGTCCTTACTAGCTACAGTCATGCTGAACAAAAATGGCTGCAGAGGCACTTCCTGTATAACACTTCCTGAATAGCAATTAGATGCCAATGATGCAACTTTCACCATCCACATACATCTATAAAAAAAAATAAAAAAAACCTTTATAAATACAGTCAATAATATTAAATATTAATAGTAAAACAGTGTGCCAATGCAATTAAATAGAATACCTCCCGAACACTTGCAAATTGGGACAAATGTTCTGATTATGGGTTAGCCAAAAGCAGGAAGGACAAAACATATGGCTTCCACTATAATTGCGTGGGTCAGCCTAAGAAAACAGCGGGCCCACACTACTCCAAGAGGATACCAGCACTGTACTGAAATATAGCGGGGTTCATCCAGATACCTCAAGCATTAGTATTGGGGAAAGAAACAAAACAGCTTTGCCTAGTATACAGGATAAGTATCCCATGCTTTTGGGATCCCTGTTATAACAGAAACCAGCTCAGATAGCACTAGCCCCCGTCTGTGGGGGTTGAGGGGTTACTTTTTTTCCCCCCATATACAAGCCTGAACAAAATTTGCAGCAATTAGTTCATTTTGAGCTGAAATTCACCAAACACCAACAGACAGAATTTCTAACAGTTTCATACAACCAGGGCCAAAACTAGGATTTTCATCACTCAGGGCAAGACAGTAACTCTCACACACGCTGGGGAGGCTGCACATGGTGGCTGACTGACATATACACACACACTGTGGTGCCATAAACCTAATATAGGGATGCGGTTATGTGACTGGCGGTCAGGAGAGACGTTTTAGACAGGTATAAAAAAACACAGAAGCATTAATAGTTTATTTTTATCAATTAACAAAATGCAAAGTGAAAGAACAGAAGATAAATCTAAATCATATCAATATTTGGTGTCGCCAACCTTTGCCTTCAAAACAGCATCAATTCTTCAAGGAACACTTGCATAATTTTTTAAAGATCTCGGCAGGGAGGTTGTTCCAAACATCTTGGAGAACTAACCACAGATCTTCTGTGGATGTAGGGTTGCTCAAATCCTTCTGTCTCTTCATGTAATCCCAGACAGATTCGATGTTGTTGAGGATCAGGGCTCTGTGGGGGCCATATCATCACTTCCAGGACTGCTTGTTCTTCTTTACGCTGAAGACAGTTCTTAATGACATTAGCTGTATGTTGTTGTCCTGCTGCAAAATAAATCTGGAGCCAATCAGATGCCTCCATCATGGTATTGCATGATGGATAAGTACCTGGCTGTATATCTCACCACTGAAACAGGCAACATTGAGGACTAGAGACGCAATGATTTGCCAAGAAAACTTAGCACATTACATGAAAGACACATCTTGCTTACATAGCCCTTCGAAACTGGAAGATGTCAGGCAGTGCTATCAGCTCAGAAATGGCAGAAGCCAGTGGGACCTAGGTACACCAATCTATTGTTTGGAGAAGTCTGTCCAGAAGTGGCCTTCATGGAAAAATTGCAGCCAAATAGCCATACTTTTGACATGGAAACAAGCCCAAGCGACTCAACTATCCATGAAAACATAGAGACTGGGGTGCAGAAAAATGGCAGCAGGTGCTCTGGACTGTTGAAGCAAAATTTTAAATATTTTGCTATAATAGAAGGAAGTATGTTCGCTGTAGGGTTGGAGAGCGGTACAATAATGAGTGTCTGCAGGCAACAGTGAAGCATGGTGGATATTCCATGCAAGTGTGGGGCTTTTTTTCAACAACTGGAGTTGGGGATTTGGTCAGGATTAATGGTGTATTCAATGCTGAGAAATACAGGCAGGTACTTATCCAACAAGTAATACCATCAGGGAGGTGTCCGAATGGCTCCAAATTTATTCTGCAGCAGCACAACGACCCCAAACATACAACCAATGTCATTAAGAACTACCTTCAGCATAAAGAAGAACAAGGAGTCCTGGAAGTAATGATATGGCCCCCACAGAGCCCTGATCTTAATATAATCGAGTCTGTCTGGAATTACACAAAGAGACAGAAGGATTTGAGCATGCCTACATCCACAGAAGAGCTGTGGTTAGTTCTCCACGATGTTTGGAACAACCTTCCTGCAGAGTTGCTTCAAAAACTGTGTGCAAATGTACCTAGAACAATTGATGCTGTTTTAAAAGGCAAAGGATGGTCACACCAATACTGATTTTAGATTTATCTACTGTTCATTCACTTTACATTTTGTTAATTGATAAAAATAAACTATTAATACTTCTATTTTTAAAATACATTCTTACATTGCAGTATTTTTTCCACGCCAGCCTAAAGCTTTTGCACAGCACTGTACACATACATACACTGTGCTCCCATACATATATACACACACCCACACAGTGCCTCTATACATAATATACACACACTTATCCTGACGACGGGACAGGTTCCCGAAACGTTGAAATAAAACACTGAATTTTCTACCA